>NW_024061291.1:127500-154537 GCF_016432855.1 Salvelinus namaycush
TCCTTCACTGGCTGGGTTCCTATAGTCTAACCTGGTGTCCTTTCCTTTCTAACCAGCCTTCTTTTCATCCTGGGATAAGTTCCAACACCCGAAACTGGTCTCTTTTCCTTCACTGGCTGGGTTCCTATAGTCTAACCTGGTGTCCTTTCCTTTCTAACCAGCCTTCTTTTCATCCTGGGATAAGTTCCAACACCCTAAACTGGTCTCTTTTCCTTCACTGGCTGGGTTCCTATAGTCTAACCTGGCTTCCTTTCCTTCAGAGGCTGGGTTCCAATAGTCTAACCTGGGTTCCTGTCCTTCAGAGGCTGGGTTCCAATAGTCTAACCTGGCTTCCTTTCCTTCAGAGGCTGGGTTCCTATAGTCTAACCTGGCTTCCTTTCCTTCAGAGGCTGGGTTCCAATAGTCTAACCTGGCTTCCTTTCCTTCAGAGGCTGAGTTCCTATAGTCTAACCTGGCTTCCTTTCCTTCAGAGGCTGGGTTCCAATAGTCTAACCTGGCTTCCTTCCCTTTAGAGGCTGGGTTCCTATAGTCTAACCTGGTGACCTTTCCTTCAGAGGCTGAGTTCCTATAGTCTAACCTGGCTTCCTTTCCTTCAGAGGCTGGGTTCCAATAGTCTAACCTGGCTTCCTTCCCTTTAGAGGCTGGGTTCCTATAGTCTAACCTGGTGTCCTTTCCTTCAGAGGCTGAGTTCCTATAGTCTAACCTGGCTTCCTTTCCTTCAGAGGCTGGATTCTAATAGTCTAACCTAGCTTCCTTTCCTTCAGAGGCTGGGTTCCAATAGTCTAACCTGGCTTCCTTTCCTTCAGAGGCTGGGATCCAATAGTCTAACCTGGCTTCCTTTCCTTCAGAGGCTGAGTTCCTGTAGTCTAACCTGGCTTACTTTCCTTCACTGGCTGGGTTCCTATAGTCTAACCTGGTGTCATTTCCTTTCTAACCAGCCTTCTTTTCATCCTGGGATAAGTTCCAACACCCGAAACTGGTCTCTTTTCCTTCACTGGCTGGGTTCCTATAGTCTAACCTGGTGTCCTTTCCTTTCTAACCAGCCTTCTTTTCATCCTGGGATAAGTTCCAACACGCTAAACTGGTCTCTTTTCCTTCACTGGCTGGGTTCCTATAGTCTAACCTGGCTTCCTTTCCTTCAGAGGCTGGGTTCCTATAGTCTAACCTAGCTTGCTTTCCTTCAGAGGCTGGGTTCCAATAGTCTAACCTGGCTTCCTTTCCTTCAGAGGCTGGATTCTAATAGTCTAACCAGGCTTCCTTTCCTTCAGAGGCTGAGTTCCTATAGTCTAACCTGGCTTCCTTTCCTTCAGAGGCTGGGTTCCTATAGTCTAACCTGGCTTCCTTTCCTTCAGAGGCTGGGTTCCTATATTCTAACCTGGCTTCCTTTCCTTCAGAGGCTGGGTTCCAATAGTCTAACCTGGCTTCCTTTCCTTCAGAGGCTGGGATCCAATAGTCTAACCTGGCTTCCTTTCCTTCAGAGGCTGAGTTCCTGTTGTCTAACCTGGCTTCCTTTCCTTCACTGGCTGGGTTCCTATAGTCTAACCTGGTGTCCTTTCCTTTCTAACCAGCCTTTTCATCCTGGGATAAGTTCCAACACCCTAAACTGGTCTCTTTTCCTTCACTGGCTGGGTTCCTATAGTCTAACCTGGTGTCCTTTCCTTTCTAACCAGCCTTTTCATCCTGGGATAAGTTCCAACACCCTAAACTGGTCTCTTTTCCTTCACTGGCTGGGTTCCTATAGTCTAACCTGGTGTCCTTTCCTTTCTAACCAGCCTTCTTTTCATCCTGGGATAAGTTCCAACACCCTAACCTGGTCTCTTTTCCTTCACTGGCTGGGTTCCTATAGTCTAACCTGGTGTCCTTTCCTTTCTAACCAGCCTTCTTTTCATCCTGGGATAAGTTCCAACACCCTAAACTGGTCTCTTTTCCTTCACTGGCTGGGTTCCTATAGTCTAACCTGGCTTCCTTTCCTTCAGAGGCTGGGTTCCTATAGTCTAACCTAGCTTCCTTTCCTTCAGAGGCTGGGTTCCAATAGTCTAACCTGGCTTCCTTTCCTTCAGAGGCTGGATTCTAATAGTCTAACCTGGCTTCCTTTCCTTCAGAGGCTGAGTTCCTATAGTCTAACCTGGCTTCCTTCCCTTTAGAGGCTGGGTTCTTATAGTCTAACCTGGTGTCCTTTCCTTCAGAGGCTGAGTTCCTGTAGTCTAACCTGGTGTCCTTTCCTTTCTAACCAGCCTTCTTTTCATCCTGGGATAAGTTCCAACACCCGAAACTGGTCTCTTTTCCTTCACTGGCTGGGTTCCTATAGTCTAACCTGGTGTCCTTTCCTTTCTAACCAGCCTTCTTTTCATCCTGGGATAAGTTCCAACACCCTAAACTGGTCTCTTTTCCTTCACTGGCTGGGTTCCTATAGTCTAACCTGGTGTCCTTTCCTTTCTAACCAGCCTTCTTTTCATCCTGGGATAAGTTCCAACACCCTAACCTGGTCTCTTTTCCTTCACTGGCTGGGTTCCTATAGTCTAACCTGGTGTCCTTTCCTTTCTAACCAGCCTTTTCATCCTGGGATAAGTTCCAACACGCTAAACTGGTCTCTTTTCCTTCACTGGCTGGGTTCCTATAGTCTAACCTGGCTTCCTTTCCTTCAGAGGCTGGGTTCCTATAGTCTAACCTAGCTTCCTTTCCTTCAGAGGCTGGGTTCCAATAGTCTAACCTGGCTTCCTTTCCTTCAGAGGCTGGATTCTAATAGTCTAACCTGGCTTCCTTTCCTTCAGAGGCTGAGTTCCTATAGTCTAACCTGGCTTCCTTTCCTTCAGAGGCTGGGTTCCAATAGTCTAACCTGGCTTCCTTTCCTTCAGAGGCTGGGTTCCTATAGTCTAACCTAGCTTCCTTTCCTTCAGAGGCTGGGTTCCAATAGTCTAACCTGGCTTCCTTTCCTTCAGAGGCTGGATTCTAATAGTCTAACCTGGCTTCCTTTCCTTCAGAGGCTGGATTCTAATAGTCTAACCTGGCTTCCTTTCCTTTAGAGGCTGGGATCCAATAGTCTAACCTGGCTTCCTTTCCTTCAGAGGCTGAGTTCCTGTAGTCTAACCTGGTGTCCTTTCCTTTCTAACCAGCCTTTTCATCCTGGGATAAGTTCCAACACCCTAAACTGGTCTCTTTTCCTTCACTGGCTGGGTTCCTATAGTCTAACCTGGTGTCCTTTCCTTTCTAACCAGCCTTCTTTTCATCCTGGGATAAGTTCCAACACCCTAACCTGGTCTCTTTTCCTTCACTGGCTGGGTTCCTATAGTCTAACCTAGCTTCCTTTCCTTCAGAGGCTGGGTTCCAATAGTCTAACCTGGCTTCCTTTCCTTCAGAGGCTGGATTCTAATAGTCTAACCTGGCTTCCTTTCCTTCAGAGGCTGAGTTCCTATAGTCTAACCTGGCTTCCTTCCCTTTAGAGGCTGGGTTCCTATAGTCTAACCTGGTGTCCTTTCCTTCAGAGGCTGAGTTCCTGTAGTCTAACCTGGTGTCCTTTCCTTTCTAACCAGCCTTCTTTTCATCCTGGGATAAGTTCCAACACCCGAAACTGGTCTCTTTTCCTTCACTGGCTGGGTTCCTATAGTCTAACCTGGTGTCCTTTCCTTTCTAACCAGCCTTCTTTTCATCCTGGGATAAGTTCCAACACCCTAACCTGGTCTCTTTTCCTTCACTGGCTGGGTTCCTATAGTCTAACCTGGTGTCCTTTCCTTTCTAACCAGCCTTTTCATCCTGGGATAAGTTCCAACACGCTAAACTGGTCTCTTTTCCTTCACTGGCTGGGTTCCTATAGTCTAACCTGGCTTCCTTTCCTTCAGAGGCTGGGTTCCTATAGTCTAACCTAGCTTCCTTTCCTTCAGAGGCTGGATTCTAATAGTCTAACCTGGCTTCCTTTCCTTCAGAGGCTGAGTTCCTATAGTCTAACCTGGCTTCCTTTCCTTCAGAGGCTGGGTTCCAATAGTCTAACCTGGCTTCCTTTCCTTCAGAGGCTGGGTTCCTATAGTCTAACCTAGCTTCCTTTCCTTCAGAGGCTGGGTTCCAATAGTCTAACCTGGCTTCCTTTCCTTCAGAGGCTGAGTTCCTATAGTCTAACCTGGCTTCCTTTCCTTCAGAGGCTGGGTTCCAATAGTCTAACCTGGCTTCCTTTCCTTCAGAGGCTGGGTTCCTACAGTCTAACCTAGCTTCCTTTCCTTCAGAGGCTGGGTTCCAATAGTCTAACCTGGCTTCCTTTCCTTCAGAGGCTGGATTCTAATAGTCTAACCTGGCTTCCTTTCCTTCAGAGGCTGGATTCTAATAGTCTAACCTGGCTTCCTTTCCTTTAGAGGCTGGGTTCCTATAGTCTAACCTGGTGTCCTTTCCTTCAGAGGCTGAGTTCCTATAGTCTAACCTGGCTTCCTTTCCTTCAGAGGCTGGATTCTAATAGTCTAACCTGGCTTCCTTTCCTTCAGAGGCTGGGATCCAATAGTCTAACCTGGCTTCCTTTCCTTCAGAGGCTGAGTTCCTGTAGTCTAACCTGGTGTCCTTTCCTTTCTAACCAGCCTTCTTTTCATCCTGGGATAAGTTCCAACACCCGAAACTGGTCTCTTTTCCTTCACTGGCTGGGTTCCTATAGTCTAACCTGGTGTCCTTTCCTTTCTAACCAGCCTTCTTTTCATCCTGGGATAAGTTCCAACACCCTAACCTGGTCTCTTTTCCTTCACTGGCTGGGTTCCTATAGTCTAACCTGGTGTCCTTTCCTTTCTAACCAGCCTTCTTTTCATCCTGGGATAAGTTCCAACACCCTAAACTGGTCTCTTTTCCTTCACTGGCTGGGTTCCTATAGTCTAACCTGGTGTCCTTTCCTTTCTAACCAGCCTTCTTTTCATCCTGGGATAAGTTCCAACACCCGAAACTGGTCTCTTTTCCTTCACTGGCTGGGTTCCTATAGTCTAACCTGGTGTCCTTTCCTTTCTAACCAGCCTTCTTTTCATCCTGGGATAAGTTCCAACACCCGAAACTGGTCTCTTTTCCTTCACTGGCTGGGTTCCTATAGTCTAACCTGGTGTCCTTTCCTTTCTAACCAGCCTTCTTTTCATCCTGGGATAAGTTCCAACACCCTAACCTGGTCTCTTTTCCTTCACTGGCTGGGTTCCTATAGTCTAACCTGGTGTCCTTTCCTTTCTAACCAGCCTTCCTGTCATCCTGGGATAAGTTCCAACACCCTAAACTGGTCTCTTTTCCTTCACTGGCTGGGTTCCTATAGTCTAACCTGGTGTCCTTTCCTTTCTAACCAGCCTTTTCATCCTGGGATAAGTTCCAACACCCTAAACTGGTCTCTTTTCCTTCACTGGCTGGGTTCCTATAGTCTAACCTGGCTTCCTTTCCTTCAGAGGCTGGGTTCCTATAGTCTAACCTAGCTTCCTTTCCTTCAGAGGCTGGGTTCCAATAGTCTAACCTGGCTTCCTTTCCTTCAGAGGCTGGATTCTAATAGTCTAACCTGGCTTCCTTTCCTTCAGAGGCTGAGTTCCTATAGTCTAACCTGACTTCCTTTCCTTCAGAGGCTGGATTCTAATAGTCTAACCTAGCTTCCTTTCCTTCAGAGGCTGTGTTCCAATAGTCTAACCTGGCTTCCTTTCCTTCAGAGGCTGGGATCCAATAGTCTAACCTGGCTTCCTTTCCTTCAGAGGCTGGGTTCCTATAGTCTAACCAGGCTTCCTTTCCTTCAGATGCTGGGTTCCTATAGTCTAACCTGGCTTCCTTTCCTTCAGAGGCTGGGTTCCTATAGTCTAACCTGGCTTCCTTTCCTTCAGAGGCTGGGTTCCAATAGTCTAACCTGGCTTCCTTTCCTTCAGAGGCTGGGTTCCAATAGTCTAACCTGGCTTCCTTTCCTTCACTGGCTGGGTTCCTATAGTCTAACCTGGCTTCC
Source organism: Salvelinus namaycush (assembly GCF_016432855.1). Taxonomy (NCBI): domain Eukaryota; kingdom Metazoa; phylum Chordata; class Actinopteri; order Salmoniformes; family Salmonidae; genus Salvelinus; species Salvelinus namaycush. The sequence goes on from NW_024061291.1 coordinate 133,424, forward strand.
TTTCCTTCAGAGGCTGGGTTCCAATAGTCTAACCTGGCTTCCTTTCCTTCAGAGGCTGGGTTCCAATAGTCTAACCTGGCTTCCTTTCCTTCAGAGGCTGAGTTCCTGTAGTCTAACCTAGCTTCCTTCCCTTTAGAGGCTGGGTTCCTATAGTCTAACCTGGATTCCTTCCCTTTAGAGGCTGGGTTCCTATAGTCTAACCTGGCTTCCTTCCCTTCAGAGGCTGGGTTCCTATAGTCTAACCTGGCTTCCTTTCACCTGGGCTCCTTTCCTAAGTCCTCAACTGATATGAGACAGCAGACTGGACTCTCACACTTCGGCTTTGTTCAAATACCAACTTGCCTTCCTTTCCTTTAGGGACTTGCATTATCTGCATGTGTCCGGTACAGGAACTAGGGTTGCAAATGAAAGGTATATTATTGGAAAGTTTCTATGTTTACCAGGAAACTAACAGAATTTTGGTAACATTTACAATTTAGGGGGTATTTTATCAAATTACATCTAGTGTCCTTTTTGGGTACTTCAGATTATCACATGAGTCTGTAATTATCTCTGTCCCTCTGTATGTCCTTATCACATGAGTCTGTAATTCTCTGGCCCTCTGTGTGGCCTTATCACATGAGTCTGTAATTATCTCTGGCCCTCTGTGTGGTCTTATCACATGAGTCAGTAATTATCTCTGGCCCTCTGTGTGGCCTTATCACATGAGTCTGTAATTATCTCTGGCCCTCTGTGTGGCCTTATCACATGCGTCTGTAATTATCTCTGGCCCTCTGTGTGGTCTTATCACATGAGTCTGTAATTATCTCTGGTCCTCTGTGTGGTCTTACCACATGAGTCTGTAATTATCTCTGGCCCTCATCACATGAGTCTGTAATTATCTCAGGCCCTCTGTGTGGTCTTACCACATGAGTCTGTAATTATCTCTGGCCCTCTGTGTGTCCTTATCACATGAGTCTGTAATTATCTCTGGTCCTCTGTGTGGTCTTATCACATGAGTCTGTAATTATCTCATGAGTCTGTAATTATCTCTGGCCCTCTGTGTGTCCTTATCACATGAGTCTGTAATTATCTCTGGTCCTCTGTGTGGTCTTATCACATGAGTCTGTAATTATCTCATGAGTCTGTAATTATCTCTGGCCCTCTGTGTGTCCTTATCACATGAGTCTGTAATTATCTCTGGCCCTCTGTGTGGCCTTATCACATTAGTCTGTAACGGCAGTCTATTTCGTCCTCCTCATCGGACGAGGAGAAGCGAGAAGGATCGGAGGACCAATGTGCAGAGTGGTAAGTTTCCATGGTAATTTAATGTACACGAAAACAATACACGATACAAAACAACAAACGAACGTACCGTAACAGTCCCGTGTGGCGAAACACTGACACAGGAACAAACACCCACAAACCAAACGTGAAACCCCATCTGCCTAAGTATGATTCTCAATCAGGGACAATGATTGACAGCTGCCTCTGATTGAGAATCATACCAGGCCGAACCCAAAATCCCAACATAGAAAACACACATAGACAACCCACCCCAACTCAAGCCCTGACCATACTAAAATACATACAAAACAAGGGAAATAAGGTCAGGAACGTGACAGAACCCCCCACTCAAGGTGCGAACTACGGGCGCACCACCTAAAAGTCTAGGGGAGGGTCTGGGTGGGCGTCTGTCTGCGGTGGCGGCTCTCGCGCGGGACGTGGACCCCACTTCAACATTGTTTTTGTCCGCCTCCTTAATCGCCCCCGTGGCCTCCTATGAGCTGCGATCCTCGCCACCGACCTTGGCCTGGGAACCCTAGCCATGGGTCCCGAATGGACAGGATACTCCGGCAGCACCGGAGTGAAAGACGACTCCGGCAGCGCCGGCTTGACAGGCAGCTCTGGCAGCTCCCGGCTGACTGACAGTTCCGGCAGGTCCTGGCTGGCTGGCTCTGGCAGGTCCCGGCTGACTGACAGTTCCGGCAGGTCCTGGCTGGCTGACAGCTCTGGCAGGTCCTGGCTGGCTGACAGCTCTAGCAGGTCCTTGCTGACTGGCTCTGGCAGCTCCTGGCTGGCTGGCGGCTCTGGCAGCTCCTGGCTGGCAGGCGGCTCTGGCAGCTCCTGGCTGGCAGGCGGCTCTGGCAGCTCCTGGCTGGCTGGCGGCTCTGGCAGCTCCTGGCTGGCTGGCGGCTCTGGCAGCTCCTGGCTGGCTGGCGGCTCTGGCCGCTCCTGGCTGGCTGGCGGCTCTGGCCGCTCCTGGCTGGCTGGCGGCTCTGGCCGCTCCTGGCTGGCTGGCGGCTCTGGCCGCTCCTGGCTGGCTGGCGGCTCTGGCAGCTCCTGGCTGGCTGGCAGCTCCTGACTGACGGACGGCTCTAGCGGCTCCTGACTGACGGACGGCTCTACTGGCTCGGGACAGACGGGCGGCTCTGACGGCTCGGGACAGACGGGCGGCTCAGATGACGCTGGGCAGGCAGGCGGCTCAGACGGCGCTGGGCAGGCAGGCAGCTCAGACGGTGCTGGGCAGGCAGACAGCTCAGACGGCGCTGGGCAGGCAGGCAGCTCAGACTGCGCTGGGCAGGCAGACAGTTCAGACGGCGCTGGACAGATGAGAGACTCTGGCTGCGCTGGAGAAGAGGAAGGCTCTGGCAGCGCTGGACAGGCGGGAGCAACTGTAGAGAGAACCCGGAGAGACAGCCTGGTGCGGGGGGCTGCCACCGGAGGACTGGTACGTGGAGGTGGCACCGGATATACCGGACCATGAAGGAGTACAACAGCTCTTGAGCTGAATGTTCCCCGTAGCCCTGCCAGTGCGGCGAGGTGGAATAGCCCGCACTGGGCTATGCTGGCGAACCGGGGACACCATTTGTAAGGCTGGTGCCATGTACGCCGGCCCGAGGAGACGCACTGGAGACCAGATGCGTTGGGCCGGCTTCATGGCACCCGGCTCGATGCCCAACCTAGCCCGGCCAGTGCGGCGAGGTGGAATAGCCCACTGGGCTAAACATGCGTACTGGGGACACCGTGCGCTCCACCGCATAACACGGTGTCTGACCAGTACGACGCCCTCTCACTCCACGGTAAGCACGGGGAGTTGGCTCAGATCTCCTACCCGGCTTTGCCACACTCCTCGTGTGCCCCCCCCCCCCCCAAGACATTTTTGGGTCTGACTCTCGGGCTCCCAACCGCGTTGCCACGCTGCCTCCTCATACCAGCGCCTCTCTGCCTTCGCTGCCTCCAACTCTGCCTTGGGACGGCGATATTCCTCTGGCTGAGCCCAGGGTCCTTTGCCGTCCAGGATCTCTTCCCAAGTCCACGAGTCCTGTGTCTTCTGCCGCTGCTGCTGCTGTCCTTTACCACTCTGCTTGGTCCTTTGGTGGTGGGTGTTTCTGTAACGGCAGTCTATTTCGTCCTCCTCATCGGACGAGGAGAAGCGAGAAGGATCGGAGGACCAATGTGCAGAGTGGTAAGTTTCCATGGTAATTTAATGTACACGAAAACAATACACGATACAAAACAACAAACGAACGTACCGTAACAGTCCCGTGTGGCGAAACACTGACACAGGAAACAAACACCCACAAAACACACGTGAAACCCCGGCTGCCTAAGTATGATTCTCAATCAGGGACAACGATTGACAGCTGCCTCTGATTGAGAATCATACCAGGCCGAACACAACACCCCAACATAGAAAAACAACACATAGACAACCCACCCCAACTCACGCCCTGACCATTCTAAAATACATACAAAACAAGGGAAAACAGGTCAGGAACGTGACAGAGTCTGTAATTATCATGTCAAATAGACAATCATTAAATAAGATTGTTTAAAAATATATATAATATAAAGCTGTAAATCCTTAACCTTAATATAAACCATGAACTCAGTAAATATCATTGGTGTTTAATATGAGGGTTTCAGCATGAAATATTCTGAATGTTTTTTTAAACACTTGTATTTATTTTTCTGTCAAAATGTCTTTGTTGTAAATGTGTTGGAGCCAAACTGATGTCAGTTGTTAAATCAGTCAATAGAGTTTATCAAAATAATGGCCTTGTTGATTAGATGCTTTTCCATTAATTAGTCTGTTGGACAATATGGACACAGACACCATATAGAGGAATACATTTTATAAAAGTTATTCAAGTATAAATTCCCAAAGTTACTTTGGTAAATTACCGGTAGCTTAGCAACTCTCAGGTCACAGTGCAGAGCTCTCTCTGAATGGCAGACACCATTTGACCTCTAACCCTTGGTATCTTCCAACCCCACTGGTCCATGACCTGCAATCTCTATTGCACTCAACACTGCCCTTTCCCACCTGGACAAAAGGAACACCTATGTGAGAATGCTACTCATCGACTACAGCTCAGCGTTCAACACCATAGTGCCCTCAAAGCTCATCACTAAGCTAAGGACCCTGGGACTGAACACCTCCCTCTGCAACTGGATCCTGGACTTCCTGATGAGCCCCCCCCAGGTGGTGAGGGTAGGTAACAACACATACGCCATGCTGATCCTCACTACGGGGGCCCCTCAGGGGATCGTCCTCAGACCCCTCCTGTACTCCCTGATCACTCATGACTGTCGAGCCAGGCACGACTCCAACACCATTAAGTTTGCCGATGACACAACAGTGGTAGGCCTGATCACCGTCAACGATGAGACAGCCTATAGGGAGGAGGTCAGAGACCTGGCCGTGTGGTGCCAGGACAACAACCTCTCCCTCAACGTGATCAAGACAAAGGAGATGATTGTGAAAGACAGGAAAAGGAGGACCAAGAACGCGCCCATTCTCATCGGGCTGTAGTGTAGCAGGTTGAGTGCTTCAAGTTCCTTGGTGTGCACGTCATCAACAAACTAGCATGGTCCAAGCACACCAAGACAGTCGTGAAGAGGGCACGACAAAGCCTATTCCCCCTCAGGAGACTGAAAAGATTTGGCATGGGTCCTCAGATCCTCAAAAGGTTCTACAGCTGCACCATCGAGAGCATTCGGTCTGGTTGCATCATTACCTGGTATGGCAACTGCTCGGCCTCCGACCGCAAGGCACTACAAAGGGTAGTGCGTACGGCCCAGTACATCACTGGGGCCAAGCTTCCTGCCATCCAGGACCTCTATACCAGGCGGTGTCAGAGGAAGGCCCTACAAATTGTGAAAGACTCCAGTCACCCTAGTCATAGACTGTTCTCTCTTCTACCGCACGGCAAGTGGTACCGGATCACCAAGTCTAGGACCAAAAGGCTCCTTATCAGCTTCTACCCCCAAACCATCAGACTCCTGAACATCTGATCACATGACCACCAGACCCCTCTTTTACACTGCTGCTACTCTCTGTTTACTATCTATACATAGTCACTTTAACTCTACCTACATATTACCTCCATTACCTGGATTAACCGGTGCTGCTGCTACTCTCTGTTTACTATCTATACATAGTCACTTTAACTCTACCTACATATTACCTCCATTACCTGGATTAACCGGTGCCCCCTCACATTGACTCTGTAACGGAACCCCAATATAGCCTCGCTATTGTTATTTTACTGCTGCTGTTTAATTATTTATTACTGAAAAAATATATATGTTTACTGAACACATTATGTCTTAAAACTTCTTAAAGCAATGTTGGTTAAGAGCTTATAAGTAAGCATTTCACTGTGAGGTCTACACCTGCTGTATTCAGCATTTCACTGTAAGGTCTACTACACCTGTTGTATTCAGCATTTCACTGTGAGGTCCACACCTGTTGTATTCAGCATTTCACTGTGAGGTCTACACCTGTTGTATTCAGCATTTCACTGTGAGGTCCACACCTGTTGTATTCAGCATTTCACTGTGAGGTCTACACCTGTTGTATTCAGCATTTCACTGTAAGGTCTACACCTGTTGTATTCAGCATTTCACTGTGAGGTCCACACCTGTTGTATTCAGCATTTCACTGTGAGGTCTACACCTGTTGTATTCAGCATTTCACTGTAAGGTCTACACCTGTTGTATTCAGCATTTCACTGTGAGGTCCACACCTGTTGTATTCAGCATTTCACTGTGAGGTCTACACCTGTTGTATTCAGCATTTCACTGTGAGGTCCACACCTGTTGTATTCAGCATTTCACTGTGAGGTCTACACCTGTTGTATTCACCCTACTACACTAACTGTTACATGATGTTTGGTACCAGAGGTAGATGTTTGGTACCAGAGGTAGATACTGCTTGGTGATGAGTAACCCTACTACACTAACTGTTACATGTAGATGTTGGGTACCAGAGGTAGATACTGCTTGGTGATGAGAAACCCTACTACACTAACTGTTACATGTAGATGTTGGGTACCAGAGGTAGATACTGCTTGGTGATGAGTAACCCTACTACACTGTTACATGTAGATGTTTGGTACCAGAGGTAGATACTGCTTGGTGATGAGTAACCCTACTACACTAACTGTTACATGTAGATGTATGGTACCAGAGGTAGATACTGCTTGGTGATGAGACACCCTACTACACTAACTGTTACATGTAGATGTTTGGTACCAGAGGTAGATACTGCTTGGTGATGAGTAACCCTACTACACTAACTGTTACATGTAGATGTTGGGTACCAGAGGTAGATACTGCTTGGTGATGAGAAACCCTACTACACTAACTGTTACATGTAGATGTTTGGTACCAGAGGTAGATACTGCTTGGTGATGAGTAACCCTACTACACTGTTACATGTAGATGTTTGGTACCAGAGGTAGATACTGCTTGGTGATGAGAAACCCTACTACACTAACTGTTACATGTAGATGTTTGGTACCAGAGGTAGATACTGCTTGGTGATGAGTAACCCTACTACACTAACTGTTACATGTAGATGTTGGGTACCAGAGGTAGATACTGCTTGGTGATGAGTAACCCTACTACACTAACTGTTACATGTAGATGTCTGGTACCAGAGGTAGATACTGCTTGGTGATGAGAAACACTACTACACTAACTGTTACATGTAGATGTCTGGTACCAGAGGTAGATACTGCTTGGTGATGAGAAACCCTACTACACTAACTGTTACATGTAGATGTTTGGTACCAGAGGTAGATACTGCTTGGTGATGAGAAACCCTACTACACGAACTGTTACATGTAGATGTTTGGTACCAGAGGTAGATACTGGTAACCCTACTACACTAACTGTTACATGTAGATGTTTGTTACCAGAGGTATATACTGCTTGGTGATGAGTAACCCTACTACACTAACTGTTACATGTAGATGTTTGGTACCAGAGGTAGATACTGCTTGGTGATGAGAAACCCTACTACACTAACTGTTACATGTAGATGTCTGGTACCAGAGGTAGATACTGCTTGGTGATGAGAAACCCTACTACACTAACTGTTACATGTAGATGTTTGGTACCAGAGGTAGATACTGCTTGGTGATGAGTAACCCTACTACACTAACTGTTACATGTAGATGTTGGGTACCAGAGGTAGATACTGCTTGGTGATGAGTAACCCTACTACACTAACTGTTACATGTAGATGTTTGGTACCAGAGGTAGATACTGCTTGGTGATGAGTAACCCTACTACACTAACTGTTACATGTAGATGTATGGTACCAGAGGTAGATACTGCTTGGTGATGAGTAACCCTACTACACTGTTACATGTAGATGTATGGTACCAGAGGTAGATACTGCTTGGTGATGAGTAACCCTACTACACTAACTGTTACATGTAGATGTTTGGTACCAGAGGTAGATACTGCTTGGTGATGAGTAACCCTACTACACTGTTACATGTAGATGTTGGGTACCAGAGGTAGATACTGCTTGGTGATGAGAAACCCTACTACACTAACTGTTACATGTAGATGTTGGGTACCAGAGGTAGATACTGCTTGGTGATGAGAAACCCTACTACACTAACTGTTACATGTAGATGTTTGGTACCAGAGGTAGATACTGCTTGGTGATGAGTAACCCTACTACACTAACTGTTACATGTAGATGTGTGGTACCAGAGGTAGATACTGCTTGGTGATGAGAAACCCTACTACACTAACTGTTACATGTAGATGTTTGGTACCAGAGGTAGATACTGCTTGGTGATGAGAAACCCTACTACACTAACTGTTACATGTAGATGTTTGGTACCAGAGGTAGATACTGCTTGGTGATGAGAAACCCTACTACACTAACTGTTACATGTAGATGTTTGGTACCAGAGGTAGATACTGCTTGGTGATGAGAAACCCTACTACACTAACTGTTACATGTAGATGTTTGGTACCAGAGGTAGATACTGCTTGGTGATGAGTAACCCTACTACACTGTTACATGTAGATGTTGGGTACCAGAGGTAGATACTGCTTGGTGATGAGAAACCCTACTACACTAACTGTTACATGTAGATGTTTGGTACCAGAGGTAGATACTGCTTGGTGATGAGAAACCCTACTACACTGTTACATGTAGATGTTTGGTACCAGAGGTAGATACTGCTTGGTGATGAGTAACCCTACTACACTAACTGTTACATGTAGATGTTTGGTAACAGAGGTAGATACTGCTTGGTGATGAGATACCCTACTACACTAACTGTTACATGTAGATGTTGGGTACCAGAGGTAGATACTGCTTGGTGATGAGTAACCCTACTACACTAACTGTTACATGTAGATGTTTGGTACCAGAGGTAGATACTGCTTGGTGATGAGAAACCCTACTACACTGTTACATGTAGATGTTTGGTACCAGAGGTAGATACTGCTTGGTGATGAGTAACCCTACTACACTAACTGTTACATGTAGATGTTTGGTACCAGAGGTAGATACTGCTTGGTGATGAGATACCCTACTACACTAACTGTTACATGTAGATGTTGGGTACCAGAGGTAGATACTGCTTGGTGATGAGTAACCCTACTACACTAACTGTTACATGTAGATGTTTGGTACCAGAGGTAGATACTGCTTGGTGATGAGTAACCCTACTACACTAACTGTTACATGTAGATGTTTGGTACCAGAGGTAGATACTGCTTGGTGATGAGATACCCTACTACACTAACTGTTACATGTAGATGTTTGGTACCAGAGGTAGATACTGCTTGGTGATGAGTAACCCTACTACACTAACTGTTACATGTAGATGTTTGGTACCAGAGGTAGATACTGCTTGGTGATGAGTAACCCTACTACACTAACTGTTACATGTAGATGTTTGGTACCAGAGGTAGATACTGCTTGGTGATGAGTAACCCTACTACACTAACTGTTACATGTAGATGTTTGGTACCAGAGGTAGATACTGCTTGGTGATGAGTAACCCTACTACACTAACTGTTACATGTAGATGTTTGGTACCAGAGGTAGATACTGCTTGGTGATGAGTAACCCTACTACACTAACTGTTACATGTAGATGTTTGGTACCAGAGGTAGATACTGCTTGGTGATGAGTAACCCTACTACACTAACTGTTACATGTAGATGTTTGGTACCAGAGGTAGATACTGCTTGGTGATGAGTAACCCTACTACACTAACTGTTACATGTAGATGTTTGGTACCAGAGGTAGATACTGCTTGGTGATGAGTAACCCTACTACACTAACTGTTACATGTAGATGTTTGGTACCAGAGGTAGATACTGCTTGGTGATGAGTAACCCTACTACACTAACTGTTACATGTAGATGTTTGGTACCAGAGGTAGATACTGCTTGGTGATGAGTAACCCCACTACACTAACTGTTACATGTAGATGTTTGGTACCAGAGGTAGATACTGCTTGGTGATGAGAAACCCTACTACACTGTTACATGTAGATGGTTGGTACCAGAGGTAGATACTGCTTGGTGATGAGAAACCCTACTACACTGTTACATGTAGATGTTTGGTACCAGAGGTAGATACTGCTTGGTGATGAGTAACCCTACTACACTAACTGTTACATGTAGATGTTTGGTACCAGAGGTAGATACTGCTTGGTGATGAGAAACCCTACTACACTAACTGTTACATGTAGATGTATGGTACCAGAGGTAGATACTGCTTGGTGATGAGTAACCCTACTACACTGTTACATGTAGATGTTTGGTACCAGAGGTAGATACTGCTTGGTGATGAGAAACCCTACTACACTAACTGTTACATGTAGATGTTTGGTACCAGAGGTAGATACTGCTTGGTGATGAGTAACCCTACTACACTAACTGTTACATGTAGATGTTAGGTACCAGAGGTAGATACTGCTTGGTGATGAGTAACCCTACTACACTAACTGTTACATGTAGATGTTTGGTACCAGAGGTAGATACTGCTTGGTGATGAGAAACCCTTCTACACTAACTGTTACATGTAGATGTTTGGTACCAGAGGTAGATACTGCTTGGTGATGAGTAACCCTACTACACTAACTGTTACATGTAGATGTTTGGTACCAGAGGTAGATACTGCTTGGTGATGAGTAACCCTACTACACTGTTACATGTAGATGTTTGGTACCAGAGGTAGATACTGCTTGGTGATGAGTAACCCTACTACACTGTTACATGTAGATGTTTGGTACCAGAGGTAGATACTGCTTGGTGATGAGTAACCCTACTACACTAACTGTTACATGTAGATGTTTGGTACCAGAGGTAGATACTGCTTGGTGATGAGTAACCCTACTACACTGTTACATGTAGATGTTTGGTACCAGAGGTAGATACTGCTTGGTGATGAGTAACCCTACTACACTAACTGTTACATGTAGATGTATGGTACCAGAGGTAGATACTGCTTGGTGATGAGTAACCCTACTACACTAACTGTTACATGTAGATGTTTGGTACCAGAGGTAGATACTGCTTGGTGATGAGTAACCCTACTACACTGTTACATGTAGATGTTTGGTACCAGAGGTAGATACTGCTTGGTGATGAGTAACCCTACTACACTAACTGTTACATGTAGATGTTGGGTACCAGAGGTAGATACTGCTTGGTGATGAGTAACCCTACTACACTAACTGTTACATGTAGATGTTTGGTACCAGAGGTAGATACTGCTTGGTGATGAGTAACCCTACTACACTAACTGTTACATGTAGATGTTTGGTACCAGAGGTAGATACTGCTTGGTGATGAGTAACCCTACTACACTAACTGTTACATGTAGATGTTTGGTACCAGAGGTAGATACTGCTTGGTGATGAGTAACCCTACTACACTGTTACATGTAGATGTTTGGTACCAGAGGTAGATACTGCTTGGTGATGAGTAACCCTACTACACTAACTGTTACATGTAGATGTTTGGTACCAGAGGTAGATACTGCTTGGTGATGAGAAACCCTACTACACTAACTGTTACATGTAGATGTTTGGTACCAGAGGTAGATACTGCTTGGTGATGAGTAACCCTACTACACTAACTGTTACATGTAGATGTATGGTACCAGAGGTAGATACTGCTTGGTGATGAGAAACCCTACTACACTAACTGTTACATGTAGATGTTTGGTACCAGAGGTAGATACTGCTTGGTGATGAGAAACCCTACTACACTAACTGTTACATGTAGATGTGTGGTACCAGAGGTAGATACTGCTTGGTGATGAGAAACCCTACTACACTAACTGTTACATGTAGATGTGTGGTACCAGAGGTAGATACTGCTTGGTGATGAGAAACCCTACTACACTGTTACATGTAGATGTTTGGTACCAGAGGTAGATACTGCTTGGTGATGAGTAACCCTACTACACTAACTGTTACATGTAGATGTATGGTACCAGAGGTAGATACTGCTTGGTGATGAGTAACCCTACTACACTGTTACATGTAGATGTTTGGTACCAGAGGTAGATACTGCTTGGTGATGAGTAACCCTACTACACTAACTGTTACATGTAGATGTTTGGTACCAGAGGTAGATACTGCTTGGTGATGAGTAACCCTACTACACTAACTGTTACATGTAGATGTTTGGTACCAGAGGTAGATACTGCTTGGTGATGAGAAACCCTACTACACTAACTGTTACATGTAGATGTCTGGTACCAGAGGTAGATACTGCTTGGTGATGAGAAACCCTACTACACTAACTGTTACATGTAGATGTCTGGTACCAGAGGTAGATACTGCTTGGTGATGAGTAACCCTACTACACTAACTGTTACATGTAGATGTTTGGTACCAGAGGTAGATACTGCTTGGTGATGAGAAACCCTACTACACTAACTGTTACATGTAGATGTCTGGTACCAGAGGTAGATACTGCTTGGTGATGAGAAACCCTACTACACTAACTGTTACATGTAGATGTCTGGTACCAGAGGTAGATACTGCTTGGTGATGAGTAACCCTACTACACTGTTACATGTAGATGTTTGGTACCAGAGGTAGATACTGCTTGGTGATGAGTAACCCTACTACACTAACTGTTACATGTAGATGTATGGTACCAGAGGTAGATACTGCTTGGTGATGAGTAACCCTACTACACTAACTGTTACATGTAGATGTTTGGTACCAGAGGTAGATACTGCTTGGTGATGAGAAACCCTACTACACTAACTGTTACATGTAGATGTCTGGTACCAGAGGTAGATACTGCTTGGTGATGAGTAACCCTACTACACTAACTGTTACATGTAGATGTTTGGTACCAGAGGTAGATACTGCTTGGTGATGAGAAACCCTACTACACTAACTGTTACATGTAGATGTCTGGTACCAGAGGTAGATACTGCTTGGTGATGAGTAACCCTACTACACTAACTGTTACATGTAGATGTTTGGTACCAGAGGTAGATACTGCTTGGTGATGAGTAACCCTACTACACTAACTGTTACATGTAGATGTTGGGTACCAGAGGTAGATACTGCTTGGTGATGAGTAACCCTACTACACTACCTGTTACATGTAGATGTTTGGTACCAGAGGTAGATACTGCTTGGTGATGAGTAACCCTACTACAGTAACTGTTACATGTAGATGTTTGGTACCAGAGGTAGATACTGCTTGGTGATGAGTAACCCTACTACACTAACTGTTACATGTAGATGTTGGGTACCAGAGGTAGATACTGCTTGGTGATGAGTAACCCTACTACACTAACTGTTACATGTAGATGTATGGTACCAGAGGTAGATACTGCTTGGTGATGAGTAACCCTACTACACTGTTACATGTAGATGTTTGGTACCAGAGGTAGATACTGCTTGGTGATGAGAAACCCTACTACACTAACTGTTACATGTAGATGTTTGGTACCAGAGGTAGATACTGCTTGGTGATGAGTAACCCTACTACACTAACTGTTACATGTAGATGTATGGTACCAGAGGTAGATACTGCTTGGTGATGAGTAACCCTACTACACTAACTGTTGCATGTAGATGTTTGGTACCAGAGGTAGATACTGCTTGGTGATGAGTAACCCTACTACACTAACTGTTACATGTAGATGTTTGGTACCAGAGGTAGATACTGCTTGGTGATGAGTAACCCTACTACACTGTTACATGTAGATGTTTGGTACCAGAGGTAGATACTGCTTGGTGATGAGTAACCCTACTACACTAACTGTTACATGTAGATGTTTGGTACCAGAGGTAGATACTGCTTGGTGATGAGTAACCCTACTACACTAACTGTTACATGTAGATGTTTGGTACCAGAGGTAGATACTGCTTGGTGATGAGTAACCCTACTACACTAACTGTTACATGTAGATGTTAGGTACCAGAGGTAGATACTGCTTGGTGATGAGAAACCCTACTACACTAACTGTTACATGTAGATGTCTGGTACCAGAGGTAGATACTGCTTGGTGATGAGAAACCCTACTACACTAACTGTTACATGTAGATGTCTGGTACCAGAGGTAGATACTGCTTGGTGATGAGTAACCCTACTACACTAACTGTTACATGTAGATGTCTGGTACCAGAGGTAGATACTGCTTGGTGATGAGAAACCCTACTACACTAACTGTTACATGTAGATGTCTGGTACCAGAGGTAGATACTGCTTGGTGATGAGTAACCCTACTACACTAACTGTTACATGTAGATGTATGGTACCAGAGGTAGATACTGCTTGGTGATGAGTAACCCTACTACACTAACTGTTACATGTAGATGTTGGGTACCAGAGGTAGATACTGCTTGGTGATGAGTAACCCTACTACACTAACTGTTACATGTAGATGTTTGGTACCAGAGGTAGATACTGCTTGGTGATGAGAAACCCTACTACACTAACTGTTACATGTAGATGTATGGTACCAGAGGTAGATACTGCTTGGTGATGAGTAACCCTACTACACTAACTGTTACATGTAGATGTTGGGTACCAGAGGTAGATACTGCTTGGTGATGAGTAACCCTACTACACTGTTACATGTAGATGTTTGGTACCAGAGGTAGATACTGCTTGGTGATGAGAAACCCTACTACACTGTTACATGTAGATGTATGGTACCAGAGGTAGATACTGCTTGGTGATGAGTAACCCTACTACACTGTTACATGTAGATGTTTGGTACCAGAGGTAGATACTGCTTGGTGATGAGTAACCCTACTACACTAACTGTTACATGTAGATGTTTGGTACCAGAGGTAGATACTGCTTGGTGATGAGAAACCCTACTACACTAACTGGTACATGTAGATGTTGGGTACCAGAGGTAGATACTGCTTGGTGATGAGAAACCCTACTACACTAACTGTTACATGTAGATGTTGGGTACCAGAGGTAGATACTGCTTGGTGATGAGAAACCCTACTACACTAACTGTTACATGTAGATGTTGGGTACCAGAGGTAGATACTGCTTGGTGATGAGTAACCCTACTACACTGTTACATGTAGATGTTTGGTACCAGAGGTAGATACTGCTTGGTGATGAGAAACCCTACTACACTAACTGTTACATGTAGATGTTTGGTACCAGAGGTAGATACTGCTTGGTGATGAGTAACCCTACTACACTAACTGTTACATGTAGATGTTAGGTACCAGAGGTAGATACTGCTTGGTGATGAGTAACCCTACTACACTAACTGTTACATGTAGATGTTTGGTACCAGAGGTAGATACTGCTTGGTGATGAGTAACCCTACTACACTAACTGTTACATGTAGATGTTTGGTACCAGAGGTAGATACTGCTTGGTGATGAGTAACCCTACTACACTAACTGTTACATGTAGATGTTAGGTACCAGAGGTAGATACTGCTTGGTGATGAGTAACCCTACTACACTAACTGTTACATGTAGATGTTTGGTACCAGAGGTAGATACTGCTTGGTGATGAGAAACCCTACTACACTAACTGTTACATGTAGATGTTAGGTACCAGAGGTAGATACTGCTTGGTGATGAGTAACCCTACTACACTAACTGTTACATGTAGATGTTAGGTACCAGAGGTAGATACTGCTTGGTGATGAGTAACCCTACTACACTAACTGTTACATGTAGATGTTTGGTACCAGAGGTAGATACTGCTTGGTGATGAGAAACCCTACTACACTAACTGTTACATGTAGATGTTTGGTACCAGAGGTAGATACTGCTTGGTGATGAGAAACCCTACTACACTGTTACATGTAGATGTTGGGTACCAGAGGTAGATACTGCTTGGTGATGAGAAACCCTACTACACTAACTGTTACATGTAGATGTGTGGTACCAGAGGTAGATACTGCTTGGTGATGAGTAACCCTACTACACTAACTGTTACATGTAGATGTATGGTACCAGAGGTAGATACTGCTTGGTGATGAGTAACCCTACTACACTGTTACATGTAGATGTGTGGTACCAGAGGTAGATACTGCTTGGTGATGAGTAACCCTACTACACTAACTGTTACATGTAGATGTTGGGTACCAGAGGTAGATA
This sequence comes from Salvelinus namaycush, assembly GCF_016432855.1. Lineage (NCBI taxonomy): Eukaryota > Metazoa > Chordata > Actinopteri > Salmoniformes > Salmonidae > Salvelinus > Salvelinus namaycush. Next base: position 149,299 of record NW_024061291.1, read on the forward strand.
CTGCTTGGTGATGAGTAACCCTACTACACTGTTACATGTAGATGTTGGGTACCAGAGGTAGATACTGCTTGGTGATGAGAAACCCTACTACACTGACTGTTACATGTAGATGTTTGGTACCAGAGGTAGATACTGCTTGGTGATGAGTAACCCTACTACACTAACTGTTACATGTAGATGTATGGTACCAGAGGTAGATACTGCTTGGTGATGAGTAACCCTACTACACTAACTGTTACATGTAGATGTTTGGTACCAGAGGTAGATACTGCTTGGTGATGAGAAACCCTACTACACTAACTGTTACATGTAGATGTTTGGTACCAGAGGTAGATACTGCTTGGTGATGAGTAACCCTACTACACTAACTGTTACATGTAGATGTATGGTACCAGAGGTAGATACTGCTTGGTGATGAGTAACCCTACTACACTAACTGTTACATGTAGATGTTGGGTACCAGAGGTAGATACTGCTTGGTGATGAGTAACCCTACTACACTAACTGTTACATGTAGATGTTTGGTACCAGAGGTAGATACTGCTTGGTGATGAGAAACCCTACTACACTGTTACATGTAGATGTTTGGTACCAGAGGTAGATACTGCTTGGTGATGAGTAACCCTACTACACTAACTGTTACATGTAGATGTTTGGTACCAGAGGTAGATACTGCTTGGTGATGAGAAACCCTACTACACTAACTGTTACATGTAGATGTTGGGTACCAGAGGTAGATACTGCTTGGTGATGAGTAACCCTACTACACTGTTACATGTAGATGTTTGGTACCAGAGGTAGATACTGCTTGGTGATGAGTAACCCTACTACACTAACTGTTACATGTAGATGTTGGGTACCAGAGGTAGATACTGCTTGGTGATGAGTAACCCTACTACACTAACTGTTACATGTAGATGTTTGGTACCAGAGGTAGATACTGCTTGGTGATGAGTAACCCTACTACACTAACTGTTACATGTAGATGTTGGGTACCAGAGGTAGATACTGCTTGGTGATGAGAAACCCTACTACACTAACTGTTACATGTAGATGTTTGGTACCAGAGGTAGATACTGCTTGGTGATGAGAAACCCTACTACACTAACTGTTACATGTAGATGTGTGGTACCAGAGGTAGATACTGCTTGGTGATGAGTAACCCTACTACACTAACTGTTACATGTAGATGTATGGTACCAGAGGTAGATACTGCTTGGTGATGAGTAACCCTACTACACTGTTACATGTAGATGTGTGGTACCAGAGGTAGATACTGCTTGGTGATGAGTAACCCTACTACACTAACTGTTACATGTAGATGTATGGTACCAGAGGTAGATACTGCTTGGTGATGAGTAACCCTACTACACTAACTGTTACATGTAGATGTATGGTACCAGAGGTAGATACTGCTTGGTGATGAGTAACCCTACTACACTAACTGTTACATGTAGATGTATGGTACCAGAGGTAGATACTGCTTGGTGATGAGTAACCCTACTACACTAACTGTTACATGTAGATGTTGGGTACCAGAGGTAGATACTGCTTGGTGATGAGAAACCCTACTACACTGTTACATGTAGATGTTTGGTACCAGAGGTAGATACTGCTTGGTGATGAGTAACCCTACTACACTGTTACATGTAGATGTTGGGTACCAGAGGTAGATACTGCTTGGTGATGAGAAACCCTACTACACTAACTGTTACATGTAGATGTTTGGTACCAGAGGTAGATACTGCTTGGTGATGAGTAACCCTACTACACTAACTGTTACATGTAGATGTTGGGTACCAGAGGTAGATACGGCTTGGTGATGAGTAACCCTACTACACTAACTGTTACATGTAGATGTTGGGTACCAGAGGTAGATACTGCTTGGTGATGAGTAACCCTACTACACTAACTGTTACATGTAGATGTTGGGTACCAGAGGTAGATACTGCTTGGTGATGAGTAACCCTACTACACTAACTGTTACATGGAGATGTTTGGTACCAGAGGTAGATACTGCTTGGTGATGAGTAACCCTACTACACTAACTGTTACATGTAGATGTTGGGTACCAGAGGTAGATACTGCTTGGTGATGAGTAACCCTACTACACTAACTGTTACATGTAGATGTTTGGTACCAGAGGTAGATACTGCTTGGTGATGAGTAACCCTACTACACTAACTGTTACATGTAGATGTTGGGTAGCCAGAGGTAGATACTGCTTGGTGATGAGTAACCCTACTACACTAACTGTTACATGTAGATGTGTGGTACCAGAGGTAGATACTGCTTGGTGATGAGTAACCCTACTACACTAACTGTTACATGTAGATGTTTGGTACCAGAGGTAGATACTGCTTGGTGATGAGTAACCCTACTACACTAACTGTTACATGTAGATGTTTGGTACCAGAGGTAGATACTGCTTGGTGATGAGAAACCCTACTACACTAACTGTTACATGTAGATGTGTGGTACCAGAGGTAGATACTGCTTGGTGATGAGTAACCCTACTACAACTGTTACATGTAGATGTTTGGTACCAGAGGTAGATACTGCTTGGTGATGAGAAACCCTACTACACTAACTGTTACATGTAGATGTGTGGTACCAGAGGTAGATACTGCTTGGTGATGAGTAACCCTACTACACTGTTACATGTAGATGTTTGGTACCAGAGGTAGAAACTGCTTGGTGATGAGTAACCCTACTACACTGTTACATGTAGATGTTTGGTACCAGAGGTAGATACTGCTTGGTGATGAGAAACCCTACTACACTAACTGTTACATGTAGATGTTTGGTACCAGAGGTAGATACTGCTTGGTGATGAGTAACCCTACTACACTAACTGTTACATGTAGATGTTTGGTACCAGAGGTAGATACTGCTTGGTGATGAGTAACCCTACTACACTGTTACATGTAGATGTTTGGTACCAGAGGTAGATACTGCTTGGTGATGAGTAACCCTACTACACTAACTGTTACATGTAGATGTTTGGTACCAGAGGTAGATACTGCTTGGTGATGAGTAACCCTACTACACTAACTGTTACATGTAGATGTTTGGTACCAGAGGTAGATACTGCTTGGTGATGAGTAACCCTACTACACTGTTACATGTAGATGTTTGGTACCAGAGGTAGATACTGCTTGGTGATGAGTAACCCTACTACACTAACTGTTACATGTAGATGTTGGGTACCAGAGGTAGATACTGCTTGGTGATGAGTAACCCTACTACACTAACTGTTACATGTAGATGTATGGTACCAGAGGTAGATACTGCTTGGTGATGAGTAACCCTACTACACTAACTGTTACATGTAGATGTATGGTACCAGAGGTAGATACTGCTTGGTGATGAGTAACCCTACTACACTAACTGTTACATGTAGATGTTTGGTACCAGAGGTAGATACTGCTTGGAGATGAGTAACCCTACTACACTAACTGTTACATGTAGATGTTGGGTACCAGAGGTAGATACTGCTTGGTGATGAGAAACCCTACTACACTAACTGTTACATGTAGATGTTGGGTACCAGAGGTAGATACTGCTTGGTGATGAGTAACCCTACTACACTAACTGTTACATGTAGATGTTGGGTAGCAGAGGTAGATACTGCTTGGTGATGAGTAACCCTACTACACTGTTACATGTAGATGTTTGGTACCAGAGGTAGATACTGCTTGGTGATGAGTAACCCTACTACACTGTTACATGTAGATGTTTGGTACCAGAGGTAGATACTGCTTGGTGATGAGTAACCCTACTACACTAACTGTTACATGTAGATGTTTGGTACCAGAGGTAGATACTGCTTGGTGATGAGAAACCCTACTACACTAACTGTTACATGTAGATGTTTGGTACCAGAGGTAGATACTGCTTGGTGATGAGTAACCCTACTACACTGTTACATGTAGATGTTTGGTACCAGAGGTAGATACTGCTTGGTGATGAGAAACCCTACTACACTGTTACATGTAGATGTTGGTACCAGAGGTAGATACTGCTTGGTGATGAGAAACCCTACTACACTAACTGTTACATGTAGATGTTTGGTACCAGAGGTAGATACTGCTTGGTGATGAGACACCCTACTACACTAACTGTTACATGTAGATGTCTGGTACCAGAGGTAGATACTGCTTGGTGATGAGTAACCCTACTACACTAACTGTTACATGTAGATGTTTGGTACCAGAGGTAGATACTGCTTGGTGATGAGAACCCTACTACACTAACTGTTACATGTAGATGTTTGGTACCAGAGGTAGATACTGCTTGGTGATGAGAAACCCTACTACACTAACTGTTACATGTAGATGTTTGGTCCCAGAGGTAGATACTGCTTGGTGATGAGTAACCCTACTACACTAACTGTTACATGTAGATGTTTGGTACCAGAGGTAGATACTGCTTGGTGATGAGTAACCCTACTACACTAACTGTTACATGTAGATGTTTGGTACCAGAGGTAGATACTGCTTGGTGATGAGAACCCTACTACACTAACTGTTACATGTAGATGTTTGGTCCCAGAGGTAGATACTGCTTGGTGATGAGTAACCCTACTACACTAACTGTTACATGTAGATGTTTGGTACCAGAGGTAGATACTGCTTGGTGATGAGTAACCCTACTACACTAACTGTTACATGTAGATGTTTGGTACCAGAGGTAGATACTGCTTGGTGATGAGTAACCCTACTACACTAACTGTTACATGTAGATGTTGGTACCAGAGGTAGATACTGCTTGGTGATGAGTAACCCTACTACATAACTGTACATGTAGATGTTGGGTACCAGAGGTAGATACTGCTGGTGATGGAGATAACCCTACTACACTAAACTGTTACATGTAGATGTTTGGTACCAGAGGTAGATACTGCTTGGTGATGAGAACCCTACTACACTAACTGTTACATGTAGATGTTGGTACCAGAGGTAGATACTGCTTGGTGATGAGTAACCCTACTACACTAACTGTTACATGTAGATGTTGGTACCAGAGGTAGATACTGCTTGGTGATGAGTAACCCTACTACTACACGTTACATGTAGAGTTGGTACCAGAGGTAGATTACTGCTTGGTGATGAGAACCCTACTACACTAACTGTTACATGTAGATGTCTTGGTACAGAGGTAGATACTGCTTGGTGATGAGAAACCCTACTACACTAACTGTTACATGTAGATTTATGGTACCAGAGGTAGATACTCC
>NW_024061292.1:0-97500 GCF_016432855.1 Salvelinus namaycush
TGGCTACATCACTGTCTCTCAGTTAGGCTGGCTACACCACTGTCTCTGTTAGCCTGGCTACATCACTGTCTCTCAGTAGGCTGGCTAATCACTGTCTCTCAGTTAGGCTGCTACATCTGTCTCTCAGTTAGGCTGGCTACATCACTGTCTCTCAGTTAGGCTGGTCTGGCCCTGGACACGACTGTCTCCAGTTAGGCTGGCCACATCACTGTCTCTCAGTTAGGCTGGCTCCATCACTGTCTCTCAGTTAGGCTGGCTACATCACTGTCTCTCAGTTAGGCTGGCTACATCACTGTCTCCCAGTTAGGCTGGCTACACATCTGTCTCTGTTAGGCTGGCTACACCACTGTCTCTCAGTTAGGCTGGCTACACCACTGTCTCTCAGTTAGGCTGGCTACACCACTGTCTCTTAGTTAGGCTGGCTACATCACTGTCTCTCAGTTGGCTGGCTACACACTGCTCTCAGTTAGGCTGGCTACACCACTGTCTCTCAGTTAGGCTGGCTACACCACTGTCTCTCAGTTAGGCTGGCTACACCACTGTCTCTCTGTTAGGCTGGCTACACCACTGTCTCTCTGTTAGGCTGGCTACATCACTGTCTCCCTGTTATGCTGGCTACACCACTGTCTCTCTGTTAAGCTGGCTACACCACTGTCTCTTAGTTAGGCTGGCTACACCACTGTCTCTCAGTTAGGCTGGCTACACCACTGTCTCTCTGTTAGGCTGGCTACACCACTGTCTCTCTGTTAGGCTGGCTACACCACTGTCTCTCAGTTAGGCTGGCTACACCACTGTCTCTCAGTTAGGCTGGCTACACCACTGTCTCTCAGTTAGGCTGGCTACACCACTGTCTCTCAGTTAGGCTGGCTACACCACTGTCTCTTAGTTAGGCTGGCTACATCACTGTCTCTCAGTTAGGCTGGCTACATCACTGTCTCTCAGTTAGGCTGGCTACATCACTGTCTCTCAGTTAGGCTGGCTACATCACTGTCTCTCAGTTAGGCTGGCTACATCACTGTCTCTCAGTTAGGCTGGCTACATCACTGTCTCTTAGTTAGGCTGGCTACATCACTGTCTCTCAGTTAGGCTGGCTACATCACTGTCTCTCAGTTAGGCTGGCTACATCACTGTCTCTCAGTTAGGCTGGCTAGATCACTGTCTCTCAGTTAGGCTGGCTACATCACTGTCTCTCAGTTAGGCTGGCTACATCACTGTCTCTCAGTTAGGCTGGTCTGAGCCCTGGACACGACTGTCTCCCAGTTAGGCTGGCTACATCACTGTCTCTCAGTTAGGCTGGCTACATCACTGTCTCTCAGTTAGTCATGTCCAGGGCTCAGACCAGCCTGTCTCCCAGTTAGGCTGGTCTGAGCCCTGGATACGACTGTCTCCCAATTAGGCTGGCTACATCACTGTCTCTCAGTTAGGCTGGCTACATCACTGTCTCTCAGTTAGGCTGGCTACACCACTGTCTCTCAGTTAGGCTGGCTACATCACTGTCTCTCAGTTAGGCTGGCTACACATCTGTCTCTCAGTTAGGCTGGCTACATCACTGTCTCCCAGTTAGGCTGGCTACACATCTGTCTCTCAGTTAGGCTGGCTACACCACTGTCTCTCAGTTAGGCTGGCTACACCACTGTCTCTCAGTTAGGCTGGCTACACCACTGTCTCTCAGTTAGGCTGGCTACACCACAGTCTCTCAGTTATGATGGCTACATCACTGTCTCTCAGTAAGGCTGGCTACACCACTGTCTCTGTTAGGCTGGCTACACCACTGTCTCAGTTAGGCTGGCTACACCACTGTCTCTCAGTTAGGCTGGCTACACCACTGTCTCTCAGTTAGGCTGGCTACACCACTGTCTCTCAGTTAGGCTGGCTACACCACTGTCTCTCAGTTAGGCTGGCTACACCACTGTCTCTCAGTTAGGCTGGCTACACCACTGTCTCTCAGTTAGGCTGGCTACATCACTGTCTCTCAGTTAGGCTGGCTACACCACTGTCTCTCTGTTAGGCTGGCTACACCACTGTCTCTCAGTTAGGCTGGCTACACCACTGTCTCTCAGTTAGGCTGGCTACACCACTGTCTCTCAGTTAGGCTGGCTACACCACTGTCTCTCAGTTAGGCTGGCTACACCACTGTCTCTCAGTTAGGCTGGCTACACCACTGTCTCCCAGTTAGGCTGGCTACACATCTGTCTCTCAGTTAGGCTGGCTACACCACTGTCTCTCAGTTAGGCTGGCTACACCACTGTCTCTCAGTTAGGCTGGCTACACCACTGTCTCTCAGTTAGGCTGGCTACACCACTGTCTCTTAGTTAGGCTGGCTACATCACTGTCTCTCAGTTAGGCTGGCTACATCACTGTCTCTCAGTTAGGCTGGCTACACCACTGTCTCTCAGTTAGGCTGGCTACACCACTGTCTCTGTTAGGCTGGCTACACCACTGTCTCTCAGTTAGGCTGGCTACATCACTGTCTCTCAGTTAGGCTGGCTACATCACTGTCTCTCAGTTAGGCTGGCTACATCACTGTCTCTTAGTTAGGCTGGCTACATCACTGTCTCTCAGTTAGGCTGGCTACATCACTGTCTCTCTGTTAGGCTGGCTACACCACTGTCTCTATGTTAGGCTGGCTACACCACTGTCTCTCAGTTAGGCTGGCTACACCACTGTCTCTTAGTTAGGCTGGCTACATCACTGTCTCTCAGTTAGGCTGGCTACATCACTGTCTCTCAGTTAGGCTGGCTACATCACTGTCTCTCAGTTAGGCTGGCTACATCACTGTCTCTTAGTTAGGCTGGCTACATCACTGTCTCTCAGTTAGGCTGGCTACACCACTGTCTCTCAGTTAGGCTGGCTACATCACTGTCTCTGTTAGCCTGGCTACATCACTGTCTCTCAGTTAGGCTGGTCTGAGCCCTGGACACGACTGTCTCCCAGTTAGGCTGGCCACATCACTGTCTCTCAGTTAGGCTGGCTCCATCACTGTCTCTCAGTTAGGCTGGCTACATCACTGTCTCTCAGTTAGGCTGGCTACATCACTGTCTCTCAGTTAGTCATGTCCAGGGCTCAGACCAGCCTGTCTCCCAGTTAGGCTGGTCTGAGCCCTGGATACGACTGTCTCCCAATTAGGCTGGCTACATCACTGTCTCTCAGTTAGGCTGGCTACATCACTGTCTCTCAGTTAGGCTGGCTACACCACTGTCTCTCAGTTAGGCTGGCTACATCACTGTCTCTCAGTTAGGCTGGCTACACATCTGTCTCTCAGTTAGGCTGGCTACATCACTGTCTCCCAGTTAGGCTGGCTACACATCTGTCTCTCAGTTAGGCTGGCTACACCACTGTCTCTGTTAGGCTGGCTACACCACTGTCTCTCAGTTAGGCTGGCTACACCACTGTCTCTCAGTTAGGCTGGCTACACCACTGTCTCTCAGTTAGGCTGGCTACACCACTGTCTCTCAGTTAGGCTGGCTACACCACTGTCTCTCAGTTAGGCTGGCTACACCACTGTCTCTCTGTTAGGCTGGCTACACCACTGTCTCTCTGTTAGGCTGGCTACATCACTGTCTCCCTGTTATGCTGGCTACACCACTGTCTCTCTGTTAGGCTGGCTACACCACTGTCTCTTAGTTAGGCTGGCTACACCACTGTCTCTTAGTTAGGCTGGCTACACCACTGTCTCCCTGTTACGCTGGCTACACCATTGTCTCTCAGTTAGGCTGGCTACATCATTGTCTCTCAGTTAGGCTGGCTACACCACTGTCTCTCAGTTAGGCTGGCTACACCACTGTCTCTCAGTTAGGCTGGCTACACCACTGTCTCTGTTAGGCTGGCTACACCACTGTCTCTCAGTTAGGCTGGCTACACCACTGTCTCTCAGTTAGGCTGGCTACACCACTGTCTCTCAGTTAGGCTGGCTACACCACTGTCTGTCTGTTAGGCTGGCTACACCACTGTCTCTCAGTTAGGCTGGCTACACCACTGTCTCTCAGTTAGGCTGGCTACACCACTGTCTCTCAGTTAGGCTGGCTACACCACTGTCTCTCAGTTAGGCTGGCTACACCACTGTCTCTCAGTTAGGCTGGCTACACCACTGTCTCTCTGTTAGGCTGGCTACACCACTGTCTCTCTGTTAGGCTGGCTACACCACTGTCTCTCTGTTAGGCTGGCTACACCACTGTCTCTCTGTTAGGCTGGCTACACCACTGTCTCTTAGTTAGGCTGGCTACACCACTGTCTCTCAGTTAGGCTGGCTACATCACTGTCTCTCAGTTAGGCTGGCTACACCACTGTCTCTCAGTTAGGCTGGCTACACCACTGTCTCTCAGTTAGGCTGGCTACACCACTGTCTCTCAGTTAGGCTGGCTACACCACTGTCTCTCAGTTAGGCTGGCTACACCACAGTCTCTCAGTTATGATGGCTACATCACTGTCTCTCAGTAAGGCTGGCTACACCACTGTCTCTCAGTAAGGCTGGCTACACCACTGTCTCTCAGTTAGGCTGGCTACACCACTGTCTCTGTTAGGCTGGCTACATCACTGTCTCTCAGTTAGGCTGGCTACACCACTGTCTCTGTTAGGCTGGCTACACCACTGTCTCTCAGTTAGGCTGGCTACACCACTGTCTCTCAGTTAGGCTGGCTACACCACTGTCTCTCAGTTAGGCTGGCTACACCACTGTCTCCCAGTTAGGCTGGCTACATCACTGTCTCTCAGTTAGGCTGGCTACATCACTGTCTCTCAGTTAGGCTGGCTACATCACTGTCTCTCAGTTAGGCTGGCTACATCACTGTCTCTCAGTTAGCCTGGCTACATCACTGTCTCTCAGTTAGCCTGGCTACATCACTGTCTCTCAGTTAGGCTGGTCTGAGCCCTGGACACGACTGTCTCCCAGTTAGGCTGGCCACATCACTGTCTCTCAGTTAGGCTGGCTACATCACTGTCTCTCCGTTAGGCTGGCTACATCACTGTCTCTCAGTTAGTCATGTCCAGGGCTCAGACCAGCCTGTCTCCCAGTTAGGCTGGTCTGAGCCCTGGATACGACTGTCTCCCAATTAGGCTGGCTACATCACTGTCTCTCAGTTAGGCTGGCTACATCACTGTCTCTCAGTTAGGCTGGCTACACCACTGTCTCTCAGTTAGGCTGGCTACATCACTGTCTCTCAGTTAGGCTGGCTACACATCTGTCTCTCAGTTAGGCTGGCTACATCACTGTCTCCCAGTTAGGCTGGCTACACATCTGTCTCTCAGTTAGGCTGGCTACACCACTGTCTCTCAGTTAGGCTGGCTACACCACTGTCTCTGTTAGGCTGGCTACACCACTGTCTCTCAGTTAGGCTGGCTACACCACAGTCTCTCAGTTATGATGGCTACATCACTGTCTCTCAGTAAGGCTGGCTACACCACTCTCTCAGTTAGGCTGGCTACACCACTGTCTCTCAGTTAGGCTGGCTACATCACTGTCTCTGTTAGGCTGGCTACACCACTGTCTCTCAGTTAGGCTGGCTACACCACTGTCTCTCTGTTAGGCTGGCTACACCACTGTCTCTCAGTTAGGCTGGCTACACCACTGTCTCTCAGTTAGGCTGGCTACACCACTGTCTCTCAGTTAGGCTGGCTACACCACTGTCTCTCAGTTAGGCTGGCTACACCACTGTCTCCCAGTTAGGCTGGCTACACATCTGTCTCTCAGTTAGGCTGGCTACACCACTGTCTCTCAGTTAGGCTGGCTACACCACTGTCTCTCAGTTAGGCTGGCTACACCACTGTCTCTTAGTTAGGCTGGCTACATCACTGTCTCTCAGTTAGGCTGGCTACATCACTGTCTCTCAGTTAGGCTGGCTACACCACTGTCTCTCAGTTAGGCTGGCTACACCACTGTCTCTCAGTTAGGCTGGCTACATCACTGTCTCTCAGTAAGGCTGGCTACACCACTGTCTCTCTGTTAGGCTGGCTACACCACTGTCTCTGTTAGGCTGGCTACACCACTGTCTCTTAGTTAGGCTGGCTACATCACTGTCTCTCAGTTAAGCTGGCTACATCACTGTCTCTCAGTTAGGCTGGCTACATCACTGTCTCTCAGTTAGGCTGGCTACATCACTGTCTCTTAGTTAGGCTGGCTACATCACTGTCTCTGTTAGGCTGGCTACACCACTGTCTCTCAGTTAGGCTGGCTACATCACTGTCTCTCAGTTAGCCTGGCTACATCACTGTCTCTCAGTTAGGCTGGCTAGATCACTGTCTCTCAGTTAGGCTGGCTACATCACTGTCTCTCAGTTAGGCTGGCTACATCACTGTCTCTCAGTTAGGCTGGTCTGAGCCCTGGACACGACTGTCTCCCAGTTAGGCTGGCCACATCACTGTCTCTCAGTTAGGCTGGCTCCATCACTGTCTCTCAGTTAGGCTGGCTACATCACTGTCTCTCAGTTAGGCTGGCTACATCACTGTCTCTCAGTTAGTCATGTCCAGGGCTCAGACCAGCCTGTCTCCCAGTTAGGCTGGTCTGAGCCCTGGATACGACTGTCTCCCAATTAGGCTGGCTACATCACTGTCTCTCAGTTAGGCTGGCTACATCACTGTCTCTCAGTTAGGCTGGCTACACCACTGTCTCTGTTAGGCTGGCTACATCACTGTCTCTCAGTTAGGCTGGCTACACATCTGTCTCTCAGTTAGGCTGGCTACATCACTGTCTCCCAGTTAGGCTGGCTACACATCTGTCTCTCAGTTAGGCTGGCTACACCACTGTCTCTCAGTTAGGCTGGCTACACCACTGTCTCTCAGTTAGGCTGGCTACACATCTGTCTCTCAGTTAGGCTGGCTACATCACTGTCTCCCAGTTAGGCTGGCTACACATCTGTCTCTCAGTTAGGCTGGCTACACCACTGTCTCTCAGTTAGGCTGGCTACACCACTGTCTCTGTTAGGCTGGCTACACCACTGTCTCTCTGTTAGGCTGGCTACACCACTGTCTCTCAGTTAGGCTGGCTCCATCACTGTCTCTCTGTTAGGCTGGCTACACCACTGTCTCTCAGTTAGGCTGGCTCCATCACTGTCTCTCAGTTAGGCTGGCTACACTACTGTCTCTCAGTTAGGCTGGCTACACCACTGTCTCTGTTAGGCTGGCTACATCACTGTCTCTCAGTTAGGCTGGCTACACCACTGTCTCTCAGTTAGGCTGGCTACACCACTGTCTCTCTGTTAGGCTGGCTACACCACTGTCTCTGTTAGGCTGGCTACACCACTGTCTCTGTTAGGCTGGCTCCATCACTGTCTCTCTGTTAGGCTGGCTACACCACTGTCTCTCTTATAGGCTGGCTACACCACTGTCTCTCTGTTAGGCTGGCTACACCACTGTCTCTCAGTTAGGCTGGCTACACTACTGTCTCTCAGTTAGGCTGGCTACACCACTGTCTCTCTGTTAGGCTGGCTACACCACTGTCTCTCAGTTAGGCTGGCTACACCACTGTCTCTCAGTTAGGCTGGCTACACCACTGTCTCTCAGTTAGGCTGGCTACACCACTGTCTCTCAGTTAGGCTGGCTACACTACTGTCTCTCAGTTAGGCTTGCTACACCACTGTCTCTCAGTTAGGCTGGCTACACCACTGTCTCTCAGTTAGGCTGGCTACATCACTGTCTCCCAGTTAGGCTGGCTACACCACTGTCTCTCTGTTAGGCTGGCTACACCACTGTCTCTCAGTTAGGCTGGCTACATCACTGTCTCTGTTAGGCTGGCTACACATCTGTCACTAAATTTGGTAAATAACATGTAGTCTATGGAAATCTATTGTAACTTTGGTAATTTATACTAGTATACATTTTTTTTTAAATATGTTCATATACAGTACTAATTTTTTATATCTGTGTCCATATTGTCCATGAGTTTCTAGTAGATAGACCATATGGTTCAAGAGATAATAGCCTAATTAATAAAAAAAATTATCTAATGAACGATGGCATTATTTTCAATTAACTCTGCATCTCGTCCAACTATTGACTTTTTTCACAGATGCCTCCAGTTTGGCGGCAACACATTAATAACAACGGCTTTCTCTGTGGTAAGTTGTTTCCCAGTTCAACTGGTTCCATGCGTAATGGAAAAGCTGGAATCCAAGTAGGTGTGACTAGGTCTTCACATGCAGTAGTGCTGAAATTACCTCAGTAGTATGATTGACATCAAACATTCAGCAGGCCTAAATTCAAACATGTTAAACAATAAATATATCCTCTCGGAGATGCAAGGAAAATATATACTATCTATACAAAAGTATGTGGACACCCCTTCAAAGTAGTGTAATCGGCTATTTCAGCCACACCCATTGCTAACAGGTGTATAAAATTGAGCCCACAGCCGTGCAATCTCCATAAACAAACATTGGCAGTAGAATGGCCTTACTGAAGAGCTCAGTGACTTTCAAAGTGGCACCGTCATAAGATGCCACAATTCCAATATGTCAGTGTGTCAAATTTTGGGCCATTCTCATGCTGCCCCGGTCAACTGTAAGTGCTGTTATTATGAAATGGAAACCTCTAGGAGCAACAATAGCTCAGCCGAGAAGTTCACAGAACGGGAGAGCAGATTGCTGAAGTGGGTAGCGCATAAAAATCGTCTGTCCTCGATTGCAACACTCACTACCGAGTTCCAAACTGTCTTTGGAAGCCACGTCAACACAAGAACTGTTCGTTGGGAGCTTCATGAAACGGGTTTCAATGACCCACAAGCATAAGATCACAATGCGCAATGCCAAGCGTCAGCTGGAGGGGTGTAAAGCTCGCCGCCATTGGACTCTGGAGCAGTGGAAATGTGTTCTCTGTAGTGATGGTTCATGCTTCACCATCTGGTAGTCCGAAGGACAAATCTGAGTTTGGCGGCTTCCAGGAGAACGCTACCTACCTCAATGCATAGTGCCAACTGTAAAGTTTGGTGAAGGAGGAATAATGGTCTGGGACTATTTTTCATGGTTCCGGCTAGGTCATTTTATTCCAGTGAGGGGAAATCTTAACCCTACAGCATACAATGACATTCTAGATGATTCTGTGCTTCCAACTTTGTGTCAACAGTTTGGGGAAGGCCATTTCCTGTTTCAGCATGACAATGCCCAAGTGCACAAAGTGGTTGTCCAACATCAGTGCCCAACCTCATTAATGATCTTGTGGCTGAATGGAAGCAAGTCCCTGCAGCAATGTTCCAACATCTAATTGAAAGCCTTCCAATAAGAATTTAGGCTGTTATAGCAGCAAAGGGGGGACCAACTCCATATTATTACCCGTGACTTTGACCTTTGACCTAAGCAGAGCAGTTGTCCACATACTTTTGGTCATGTAATGTATGTAATAGCACATCGTACCCTGTAACACACAAGAGGACGCTAGATGAATACATTTTTTTTTACTTTTATGTGTAAATATTCTACACGGAGATTGACATTAAATGGACGTCTGTGAAACTCAGTCTGTTGTGATGTTTGCTGCTGTCTCAGACCTGGTTTAATGATCTTAGAATGAAAGATACATTCTCTCAAAGGCCCAAAATCAAATGCCTGTCAGTTCTCCCTTTTACTGGCTAATCCCTATGCCACATGGTAAGGTTGAAGATTACTATATTCTGAAAAACACTGTTTACACTCCCCCTCCCTCTATTTAGATCCCCTTCTGAGCACTACAAGCCTTTAAATCAGTTGCGTTATTCGTTCTGGGCTTCCCGGGCATCAGCCCTGGATGGTTTTGATACAGCCCCGAATCGTTCAATTGTAATGTTTTTTTTTTCTTTTTTTTCTGTCTGATATGAGTTTCCTTACCAGATATAACTTAGGCTATGCAGTATTTATAAAATCATGAACAAAATATACAACACAATACACTGCGCTAGGCAGTAGCAGGTACTGCAATAAACCCCGGTTAGTGACGCGGTGATTGTTCGAGATGACATAGCGCAGTGGCCCGATCACGTACCTTGACCCCTCCCCCACCGCTACTGCACCGGTTAGATGACAATAGGTGTTTCTCAACATGCATACTACCGTGCTCCACACTCTCATGCTCCAAGTGCATTCTCCCAGGAAGTTCTCTTGAGTCCATTCTTGTGAGGACAAGAGTGGGGAGAACACATTAAACATTACATTTGAGAAGTACTCACACCACCCTTACTGTGTTACCTCACACGCCACCTCCCCATTCACTGAACCTTCTTCCAGCCAGGACAATGATGACAATGGGCGAAACAAGATATACACAAAGCAAATGTTTTACTTCATAATTATCAGCTAGATATATGTGAATCGTTGTAATCTAGCTAGACAGCATCTACTTAAACAGGCAAAAATGACCTAAAATGAATGATATGCAAGGTACAGTAGATGTCAATTCTTCATGAGTAGCTACCTAACAATACTTCATGGCTAGCTAGCTAGCCAGTCAGTCCTATGGACTTACTATGGACATACCCATTCACTGAATCTTCCTTCTTCTATCCAGGACAAAGGCAATAGAGATGAAACAAGATATACACAAAGCAAATGTTTTACTATCAGTTAGCTATATTTGAATCATAATAATGTTGCTAACCAGATAGTATAACAGGCATAAATGGCCTAAAACCAATGTTATCCAAGGTAGATGTCAATTCCTTGCGGGTAGTATATTTAGTGAATTGGCAATCTAAGAATATTGATATAAATCATGATATTAAGAAAAGTATGTATGTCCAGAAAGTGTATTTGATGGGTTTTGTTTATGTAGCTAGCTTGGCTGGCTAGCCACTTTGGCAGCTACTGGCTTGGCTGGCTAGCCACTTTGGTAGCTACTGGCTTGGCTGGCTAGCCACTTTGGTAGCTACTAGCTTGGCTGGCTAGCCACTTTGGTAATTACTAGCTTGGCTGGCTAGCCACTTTGGTAGCTACTGGCTTGGCTGGCTAGCCACTTTGGTAGCTACTGGCTTGGCTGGCTAGCCACTTTGGTAGCTACTAGCTTGGCTGGCTAGCCACTTTGGTAGCTACTAGCTTGGCTGGCTAGCCACTTTGGTAGCTACTAGCTTGGCTGGCTAGCCACTTTGGTAGCTAATAGCTTGGCTGGCTAGCCACTTTGGTAGCTACTGGCTTGGCTGGCTAGCTGAGATTGAAGAGATGAGAGAACATTTTTCAAACAGAAGCAAACACTGTATTTTATGACAGTGACACAGTGGACTGAAGCTGAATTTTTTTTACAACATTATATTTAACCTTGTATAAAATGCGCAATACTGATGTGCTAGAACGGACAAAATGGAATGAATCATAACCTATTCAATTCTTCAGGTGAACATGCTTGTTTCATGTCTATTATTTCCAAATGGCTGTGTAACTACTTGTAAAAAAAAACTTCCCATTTTTAAATATACACTACTCAAAAAAATAAAGGGAACACTAAAATAACACATCCTAGATCTGAATGAATGAAATATTCGTATTAAATACTTTTTTCTTTACATAGTTGAATGTGCTGACAACAAAATCACACAAAAATGATCAATGGAAATCAAATGTATCAACCGATGGAGGTCTGGATTTGGAGTCACACTCAAAATTAAAGTGGAAAACCACACTACAGGCTGATCCAACTTTGATGTAATGTCCTTAAAACAAGTCAAAATGTGGCTCAGTAGTGTGTGTGGCCTCCACGTGCCTGTATGACCTCCCTACCACGCCTGGGCATGCTCCTGATGAGGTGGCGGATGGTCTCCTGAGGGATCTCCTCCCAGACCTGGACTAAAGCATCCGCCAACTCCTGGACAGTCTGTGGTGCAACGTGGCGTTGGTGGATGGAGCGAGACATGATGTCCCAGATGTGCTCAATTAGATTCAGGTCTGGGGAACGGGCGGGCCAGTCCATAGCATCAATGCCTTCCTCTTGCAGGAACTGCTGACACACTCCAGCCACATGAGGTCTAGCATTGTTTTGCATTAGGAGGAACCCAGGGCCAACCGCACCAGCATATGGTCTCACAAGGGGTCTGAGGATCTCATCTCGGTACCTAATGGCAGTCAGGCTACCTCTGGCGAGCACATGTAGGGCTGTGCGGCCCCCCAAAGAAATGCCACCCCACACCATGACTGACCCACCGCCAAATCGGTCATGCTGGAGGATGTTGCAGGCAGCAGAACATTCTCCACGGCGTCTCCAGACTCTGTCACGTCTGTCACATGTGCTCATGTGCTCAGTGTGAACCTGCTTTCATCTGTGAAGAGCACAGGGCGCCAGTGGCGAATTTGCCTATCTTGGTGTTCTCTGGCAAATGCCAAACGTCCTGCACGGTGTTGGGCTGTAAGCACAACCCCCACCTGTGGACGTCGGGCCCTCATACCACCCTCATGGAGTCTGTTTCTGACCGTTTGAGCAGACACATGCACATTTGTGGCCTGCTGGAGGTCATTTTGCAGGGCTCTGGCAGTGCTCCACCTGCTCCTCCTTGCACAAAGGCGGAGGTAGCGGTCCTGCTGCTGGGTTGTTGCCCTCCTACGGCCTCCTCCACGTCTCCTGATGTACTGGCCTGTCTCCTGGTAGCGCCTCCATGCTCTGGACACTACGCTGACAGACACAGCAAACCTTCTTGCCACAGCTCGCATTGATGTGCCATCCTGGATGAGCTGCACTACCTGAGCCACTTGTGTGGGTTGTAGACTCCGTCTCATGCTACCACTAGAGTGAAAGCACCATCAGCATTCAAAAGTGACCAAAACATCAGCCAGGAAGCATAGGAACTGAGAAGTGGTCTGTGGTCACCACCTGCAGAACCACTCCTTTATTGGGGGTGTCTTGCTAATTGCCTATAATTTTCACCTTTTGTCTATTCCATTTGCACAACAGCATGTGAAATGTATTGTCAATCGGTGTTGCTTCCTAAGTGGACAGTTTGATTTCACAGAAGTGTGATTGACTTGGAGTTACATTGTGTTGTTTAAGTGTTCCCTTTATTTTTTTGAGCAGTGTATTTCATTGACCTTTTATTTGTATTACTCTTTTAATTCACTTAGCGACATACTTTTTATTTTGTTGTTGCATTGTCGAGAGGACAACCTGAAGTAAAGCATTTCATTGTACTCCATGTACATCATGTGTGTATGACAAATAAATGGACTTGAAATTAAACTTAGAAGGGAAGGGGGAAAGATGGCCGGCTTTGTCGATAGATTGGTGGTGAAGAAACATTTAAAATACATCGGCCCTTAAGTTATGTGTACCCAAATGTTATGTAATCTAAAAATCTCACATTAGCTTGTATAACTGACTAAATTAAGTGAATCATAGAGGTCCCATAGCTTATTTAATTCTACAGGTAAAATGATTTTAGCTCATGTCTCTTTATATTCATATAGCCTAGGGGTTATGTAGTTTCTTATCTGTCATGTTTGGAGTTGTTTTGTGCTGTTATGAGGATACTTTAATTTGTCTTTACAGGTTATTTGCCCTGGTCGTGTCAGTATACAGTAACAATAAAGAGCAACTGCCCCTAAAAATATGCATATAATTTATTCTCCTGTCAAATCAGGAAGTGCAGTCGCCCCTTAAAACTGACTAAAGACATGTTGCACCTCTACCTTTCAGATTAGTCAAAGAGGAGGACAGATGAGGACAGCAGGCCAGTGGAGCATTTAGAACAGCAGCAGCCAAGGGAAAATGGGACGGAAGAGGATGATTTAGGTGACCCAGACACAAGTTCCCTATTATCCCCTTGACGGTTTTGGATTGCAAAACTAAAGAGACACACCAGACAAGACACAGAGACAGCAACATAAAAGTGGGTGATGGAGAGAGACACCAGACAAGACACAGAGACAGCAACGGAATAATAGGATATGATGGAGAGAGACACCAGAAGAACAAAACAGGCCATCACAGAATGGAATAGACAAAAAAGACAGTAATAGACAAGACACAGTGACAGAAGAGGACAGATGGAGAGAGAACAGAGGTGGATTGAGCACACAGTTAACTGTATAACTTCAAGCTGCTCTATAGATTCAAATGAGATATAGATTCAATTCAAATAATTATTTGCACTAATTATAAGAGGGGAAATACACACAGTGAAAAAGTAAACATTGTTTACACAGCATGTGCATGTGATGTGAAAAAGCCTCTGAAATTATTATTAAAACAATTGCTTACTTTTACACTTTTTACAACCAGGACATGATAAGCGAGGATTGAGGACAGCAACAGAAGAGGGTAGAGAATAGAGACAGCAACAGAAGAGGGCAGACAAGAGAGACAGCAACATAGATTACTAAGACACAGCAATAAAAAAGGACAAACACGAGAGACAGCAAGATAGAATACTAAGAACAGCAACCGAAGAGGGCAGACAAGAGAGTCAGCAACATATAATACTAATAGACAGCAACAGAAGAGGGCAGACAAGAGAGACAGAAACAGAAGAGGATAGACAAGAGTGACAGCAACAGAAGAGGGCAGACAAGAGAGACAGCAACATATAATACTAAGAGACAGCAACAGAAGAGGGCAGACAAGAGAGACAGCAACAGAAGTTGGTAGACAACAGAGACAGCAACAGAAGTGTAGACAAGAGAGACAGTAACATAGAATTCTAAGAGACAGCAATGAAAGAGAACATACAAGAGAGACAGCAACATAGAATACTAAGAGACAGCAACAGAAGAGGGTAGACAAGAGACACAGCAGAAGAGGATAGACAATAGAGACAGAAACAGAAGAGGGCAGACAAGAGAGTTAGCAACAGAAGAGGGCAGACAAGAGAGACAGCAACATATAATACTGAGACAGCAACAGAAGAGGGCAGACAAGAGAGATAGCAACATAAAATACTGAGACAGCAACAGAAGAGGATAGACAAGAGTGACAGCAACAGAAGAGGGCAGACAAGAGAGACAGCAACATAAAATACTGAGACAGCAACAGAAGAGGATAGACAAGAGTGACAGCAACAGAAGAGGGCAGACAAGAGAGACAGCAACATATAATACTAAGAGACAGCAACAGAAGAGGGTAGTCAAGAATGTGTGTGTGTGTGTGTGTGTGTGTGTGTGTGTGTGTGTGTGTGTGTGTGTGTGTGTGTGTGTGTGTGTGTGTGTGTGTGTAGCCAAACAATAGCCAAACACACAAATGCATTTATTAGCAGCAAAAGGTAGCGATCGCAAAAACCAGCAAAAGATATAAAATTAATCACTAACCTTGACCAACTTCATCAGATGACAGTCTTATAACATCAGGTTATACAATATACTTATGTTTTGTTCCAAAATGTGCATATTTAGAGCTGCAAACCGTGGTTATACATTGTGAATATGTAGCATCGATTCACCAGAATGTCCGGAGCTATTTTGGACACTCACCTAATCTGACCAAAGAACTCATCATAAACTTTACTAAAAAATACATGTTGGACAGCAAATGAAAGATACACTAGTTCTTAATGCAACCGCTGTGTTAGATTTTAAAAAATAACTTTACCATAACAAACAGCTTACGTTATAGCGAGACAGTGCCCGCCAAAACGGCGGATAATAGGACTCAACATTTTCCACAGAAATACGAAATAACATCATAAATTGTTTTTACTTTTGCTGAGCTTCCATCAGAATCTTGTACAAGGAGTCCTTGGTCAAGAATAAATCGTTGTTTGGTTTTAGAATGTCCTTTTCTCCTGTCGAATTAGCAACCTTAGCTAGCCATGTGGCGCGAACATGCCCATCTTCTCTTGACGCATAGAACGGAAAATTCCATAAGTCCAAATAAACGTTGAATAAACTGATAGAACTCGGTTGAAAAAACCTGCTTTACGATGTTATTATCACATGTATCAAATAAAATAATAGCCGGAGATATTAGCCGTGTATACCGAACGCTTATCATAAGACAATATGGAGGTGCTTCCCGCGCCTAGGTAGAGAAAGGAAATTCTGGACACGTCATTCCAAAAGCTCTTGTTCAACCTCAGATCAAGCTAGACACCCCATTGCACCTTCCACTGCCTGTTGACATCTAGTGGAAGGCGTATGCAGTGCATGCATATCCATAAATATAAGGAAATTCAATAGGCAGGCCCTGAAACAGAGCCTCGTTATCTGATTTTTCACTTCCTGTCTGGAAGTTTGCTGCCAAATGAGTTCTGTTTTACTCACAGATATAATTCAAACAGTTTTAGAAACTTGAGAGTGTTTTCTATCCAATAGTAATAGTAATATGCATATTGTATGATCTAGAATAGAGTACGAGGCCGTTTAAATTGGGCACGATTTTTTCCCAAAGTGAAAACAGCGCCCCCTATTAAGAAGAAGTTAATGAGACTAAATTGTGCTAGTTACAAGACCGTGTGCGTATGAGAGAGAGAGATAGCTGTCAGAGAGGATCATTGGACAGGTCAGAGTCTATGTTTAGAGTTGTTGAGTAGTTTTTCGTAATACTAGATGTATTGTATGTGTTCCAGAGTAGAGTGTGTTCCAGAATAGAGAGTGTTCCAGAGTAGAAAGTGTTCCAGAGTAGAGAGTGTTCCAGAGTAAAGACTGTGAGTGTAGAAAGTGTGTGTTCCAGAGTAGAACGTCTTCCAGAGTAGAACGTCTTCCAGAGTAGAACGTCTTCCAGAGTAGAACGTCTTCCAGAGTAGAACGTCTTCCAGAGTAGAGAGTGCTCCAGAGTAGAGAGTGCTCCAGAGTAGAGAGTGCTCCAGAGTAGAGAGTGCTCCAGAGTAGAGAGTGCTCCAGAGTAGAGAGTGCTCCAGAGTAGAGAGTGTTCCAGAGTAGAGACTGTGAGTGTAGAAAGTGTTCCAGACTAGTGAGCATTCCAGAGTAGAGACTGTGAGTGTAGAAAGTGTTCCAGAATAGAGTGCTCCAGAGTAGAACGTGTTCCAGAGTAGAACGTGTTCCAGAGTAGAGAGTAGTGAGCATTCCAGAGTAGAGAGTGTTCCAGAATAGAGAGTGCTCCAGAGTAGAAAGCATTCCAGAGTAGAAAGCATTCCAGAGTAGAGCGTGTTCCAGAATAGAGAGTGCTCCAGAGTAGAGAGTGTTCCAGAGTAGAGAGTGTTCCAGAGTAGAGACTGTGAGTGTAGAAAGTGTTCCAGAGTAGTGACCATTCCAGAGTAGAGAATGTGAGTGTAGAAAGTGTTCCAGAATAGAGAGTGCTCCAGAGTAGAAAGTGTTCCAGAGTAGAGAGTAGAGAGTGTTCCAGAATAGAGAGTGTTCCAGAATAGAGAGTGCTCCAGAGTAGAGAGTGTTCCAGAGTAGAGACTGTGAGTGTAGAAAGTGTTCCAGAGTAGAGGCTCGGTCCCGTGTGGCTCAGTTGGTAGAGCATGGCGCTTGCAACGCCAGGGTTGTGGGTTCAATTCCCACGGGGGGACCAGGATGAATATGTATGAACTTTCCAATTTGTAAGTCGCTCTGGATAAGAGCGTCTGCTAAATGACTTAAATGTAATGTAAATGTAGAGAGTGTTCCAGAGTAGAGACTGTGAGTGTAGAAAGTGTTCCAGAGTAGAGAGTGTTCCAGAGTAGAGAATGTGAGTGTAGAAAGTGTTCCAGAGTAGAGAGTGTTCCAGAGTAGAGACTGTGAGTGTAGAAAGTGTTCCAGGGTAGTGAGCATTCCAGAGTAGAGACTGTGAGTGTAGAAAGTGTTCCAAAGTAGAGAGTGTTCCAGAGTAGAGACTGTGAGTGTAGACATTGTTCCAGAGTAGAGAGATTTCCAGAGTAGAGAGATTTCCAGAGTAGAGAGATTTCCAGAGTAGAGAGATTTCCAGAGTAGAGCTTGTTCCAGAGTAGAAACTGAGAGTGTAGAACTTGTTCCAGAGTAGAGTGTTCCAGAGTAGAGACTGTGAGTGTAGAAATTGTTCCAGAGTAGAGAGTGTTCCAGAGTAGAGAGTGTTCCAGAGTAGAGAGTGTTCCAGAGTAGAGAGTGTTCCAGAGTAGAGAGTGTTCCAGAGTAGAGAGTGTTCCAGAGTAGAGAGTAGAGAGTGTTCCAGAATAGAGAGTAGAGAGTGTTCCAGAGTAGATAGTAGAGAGTGTTCCAGAGTAGAGAGTGTTCCAGAGAATTGAGTAGAGAGTGTTCCAGAGTAGAGAATGTTTCCGAGTAGAGAATAGGGAGTGTTCAAGAGTAGAAAGTGTTCCAAAATGGAGAGTAGAGAGCATTCCAGAGTAGAGAGCATTCCAGAGTAGAGAGCATTCCAGAGTAGAGAGCATTCCAGAGTAGAGAGCATTCCAGAGTAGAGAGCATTCCAGAGTAGAGAGCGTTCCGGTGTAGAGAGTAGAGAGTGTTCCAGAGTAGAGAGTGTTCCAGAGTAGAGAGTGTTCCAGAGTAGAGAGTGTTCCAGAGTAGAGAGTGTTCCAGAGTAGAGAGTGTTCCAGAGTAGAGAGTGTTCCAGAGTAGAGAGACCCAAAGTAGCAACTGTAATTGAATACTGTCATTGTCTGCTGTGGCAAATGACTGTGCATGTCCTGGACCCTTAAATTAGTGTGATATGTTATGTTTGGTATGGTTGCATAAAACAGATTACTTGGTATGGTTGCATAAAACAGATTGCAAAAACTAAAGTAGAGTGGTTGGTTGGGGGGGTTGCTAGTTCGAATCTCATCAAGGACAATTTAATCCTAAACCTAACCTTAACCCTTCACCCCAACCCCTAGCCTAGCTAACGTTAGTCAGATAGCTAACGTTAGGCACCTAGCTAGAATTCGTAACATATCATAGATTCGAAAATTCGTAATGTATAGCACAATTTGCAAATCCGTAACATATTGTACGTTTCTTAAATTGCTCTAAACAGCCGACCTTACTTCCCAACTTCCTCCATCCCTCCCTTACTACTTCCTGCCTGTATTACTAGTCTTCTCATTTATTTTAAGTGTAAATGAGCGAGAGAGAGAGAGAGAGAGAGTAAGACAGAGAGAGAGGTCACTTTGTTTCAATGACAGAGTGTGTCATGTCAGACAAGCCTGTCTCCTGCCTCAGAACAACATAACGGGTCTGTACACTTATTATCCACAGCGTTGACACACAGACACACATATACACACACTCACACGCACACACACATACACACACACTCATTCATCCATCCAACTGGTAATGTAATCCCTTAATTCTCCCCTAGCCCTTTCAAATGCTTGCATCACATCACCCATGAAGCTGTGTAGCATCAATGCACACCAAACACTTTGACTGACCAAGTTATAGGTCTGTCATTTCCTTTCAGGAGGGAATAAATATACACGGTGAATATGAATAAATAAAGGCATTAAAAGAGATGAGTGTGAAATGAGGCAGTTTGAAATGCAGTCATTTCACGCATCATCTTGCAATCAGCTTTAAAGGGGCCGGAGTGCGCTGGGCACAGGAAGACACATCACAGCATGATGAATCACCACTACTGACATTTCAATGTGGAGAGAAAGGGGAAGACAGCGAGGAGAAAGAGGAGAGGAAAGGGAGGTAGGAGACACCCTAACCAGAAATAGATTGTTTAGAATGGACTTGGAACCTCTAACCCTGGTAGTTTCACTGGTAAACTCTAGGGTTAGGGTTAGGGTTAGGGTTAGCCCTAACCCTAACCCTAACCCTAAACTCACAATGGTAGCCAAGTATGTCATCGTTTGTATTTCTATGCAGGTTACATGTACACGCTAAAAAATGTGGGTTCCTCAAGGGTTCTTTGGAAGGGTGATGGTTCCATTGAGACTGGTTAACTTCTTGCCGCACGGATCCCTTTAGCGGGATCATTTTCGTAAATAACCGCTAAATTGCAGAGCGCCAAATTCAAAAATAATACAAAAATATTTATAATCATGAAATCACAAGTGAAATATACCAAAACACAGCTTAGCTTGTTGTTAATCCACCTATCATGTCAGATTTTGAAAATATGCTTTACAGCGAAAGCAATCCAAGCGTTTGAGTTTATCAGTTTATCACTAGACAAAACAATAAGAACAGCTAGCCCCAAATTAGCTTGGTCACGAAAGTCAGAAAAGCAATAAAATGAATCGCTTACCTTTGATAATCTTCGGATGTTTGCACTCACGAGACTCCCAGTTACACAATAAATGTTATTTTTGTTCGATAAAGATTAGTTTAATAACCAAAAACCGCCATTTGGTTTGCGCGTTATGTTCAGAAAACCACAGGCTCGTTCCGGTCCTGAAAGGCAGACGAAAATTCCAAAAAGTATCCATAATGTTCGTAGAAACATGTCAAACGTTTTTTATAATCAATCCTCAGGTTGTTTTTAAAATACATAATCGATAATATTTCAACCGGACGGTAACCTATTCAATACTACAGAGAAAGAAAATGTTGAGCTTCATCTCTCGCGCGCAGGAACTAATCAAAGGACACCTGACGCGTTTTGAAAAATCTCGCTAATTTTTCAAAATAAAAGCTTGAAACTATGTCTAAAGCCTGGTCACAGCCCGAGGAAGCCATTGGAAAAGGAACCTGGTTGATACCCCTTTAAATGGAGGAGGGGCAGGCAACGGAACAGGGATTTTTCCAAATAAAAGGCACTTCCGGGTTGGATTTCCTCAGGTTTTCGCCTGCAGAATCAGTTTTGTTATACTCACAAACAATATATTGACAGTTTTGGAAACTTTAGAGTGTTTTCTATCCTAATCTGTCAATTATATGCATATTATAGCATCTGCACCTGAGAAATAGTCAGTTTACCTTGGGAACGTTATTTTTCCAAACATAAAAATTCTGCCCCCTAGCTGAAAGAAGTTAACAAAATCAGTCAGTTATTCTCAACACTCTCCTTGGAGACCCCTAGCTGTTCTAGAGGTAGCTCACTGGATTCAACTTGTTAACTTCTTATGGCTGCAGCACGACGTCGGTACACTTATGACAACAGCCAGCTCAAGTGCAGGGCGCGAAATTCAAAATATATATTTTAAAAATATTTAACTTTCACACATTAACAAGTCCAATACAGCATATGAAAGGTACACATCTTGTGAATCCAGCCAACATGTCCGATTTTTAAAATGTTTTACAGCGAAAACAGCACGTATATTTATGTTAGCTCACCACCAAATACAAAAAAGGGCAGACATTTTTCACAGCACAGGTAGCATGCACAAAGCCAACCTAACTAACCAAGAACCAACCAAACTAACCAAGAAACAACTTCATCAGATGACAGTCTTATAACATGTTATACAATAAATCTATGTTTTGTTCGAAAAATGTGCATATTTCAGGTATAAATCATAGTTTACATTGCAGCTACAATCAGAAATTGCACCGAAAGCAGCCATAATAATTAGACACCAACGTCAAATACCGAATTACTCATCATAAAACATTTCTGAAAAATACATAGTGTACAGCAAATGAAAGACCGGCATCTTGTGATTCCAGCCAATATTTCCGATTTATTAAGTGTTTTACAGCGAAAACAGAATATAGCGTTATATTAGCTTACCACAATAGCCAGAAACACTTGGGCGCCGACGACTAGTTCACATCTACGACAGATATATGAAATAGCATCATAAAATGTTTCTTACTTTTGCTGATCTTCCATCAGAATGTTGGACAAGGTGTCCTTTGTCCAGAACAGTCGTTGTTTGGATTTAGAACGGCAACTTTCCCTCTTGATTTAGCAAGCACACTTGCCAAGTGGCACGGATCTCTCCATCGTCAACAAAGTCAGAGAACGGAACACGGCAAAACTCCCGAAAAAATGTCAATAATCTGATTAAACTATATTGAAAAAACATACTTTACGATGATATGGTCACATGTATCAAATAAAATCAAAGCCGGAGATAGTAGTCGCCTATTACTGCAGCTAAACAGAAGGCAATCCCACTGTCCACCTCGCGCTCTCGAGAGTACCGGAAATGAGGGACACGTCATACAAAGAGCTTGTATTCCACTTCAGACCAAGATAAACACTAAATTTCGTCTCTCACAGCCTCTTGACATCCAGGGGAAGGTCTATGAAGTGCACGTATACTCTTACGTATCATGCCCATTTATAGGCAGGAAGAAGAACAGAGCCTCGATTTCAGACTTTCCACTTCCTGGTCAGGAAGTTTGTGCCAAATGAGTTCTGTTTGACTCACAGATATAATTCAAACGGTTTTAGAAACTAGAGAGTGTTTTCTATCCAATAGTAATGATAATATGCATATTGTACAAGCAAGAATTGAGTACGAGGCCGTTTGAAATGGTCACCTTTAATCTGGCTACTCAATACTCCCCCTGCAGCCCAAACAGGTTAAGGAGAAGTTTATCTATATTTCCATGAATGACACTTGTATCTTTTGTCAATGTATATTATGAGTATTTCTGTAATTTGATGTGGCTCTCTGCACTTTCACCAGATGTTTGTTTGAGACAATGCATTTCTGACCATAACACACATATTTCAAATAAGGATTTTGGACATAAAGATTAACTTTATCGAACAAAACACACATTTATTGTGTAACATGAAGTCCTGTGAGTGCCATCTGATGAAGATCATCAAAGGTTAGTGATTAATTTAATCGCTATTTCTGACTTTTGTGAGGGCTCTCCTTGGCTGGAAAATGGCTTTATGGTTTTCTTTGACTAGGTGCTGACCTAACATAATCGTTTGGTGTGCTTTCGCCGTAAAACCTATTGGAAATTGGACACTGCGGCTGGATTTACAAGAATTTTATCTTTAAAATGATGTAAAATACTTGTATGTTTGAGGAATTTTAATTATGAGATTTCTGTTGTTTAGAATTTGGGGCCCTGCAATTTCACTGGCTGTTGTCGAGGTGGCCTGCTACTCTGTCCTAAAAGCTAGAATATGCATATAATTCGATTTGGATAGAAAACACTCTGAAGTTTCTAAAACTGTTTGAATGATGTCTGTGAGTATAACAGAACTCATATGGCAGGCAAAAACCTGAGAAAAAATCCAACCAGGAAGTGGGAAATCTGAGGTTTGTAGGTTTTCAACTCTTTGCTTATCCAAGATACAGTGAAAATGGGGTCATATGGCACTTCCTAAGCCGTCCACTAGATGTCAACAGTCTTTTGAACCTTGTTTGATGCTTCTACTATAAAGGAGGGGGGAATGAGAGGGGATTGAGTCAGAGGTCTGGCAGAGTGCCACGAGCTGGTCACGAGCTGGTCACACGCATTCACATGAGCGGTAGCTTGCGTTCCATTGCATTTCTGAAAACAAAGAAATTCTCCGGTTGGAACCATATTAAAGATTTATGATAAAAAAACATCCTAAAGATTGATTCTATACTTAGTTTGACATGTTTCTACGAACTGTAATATTACTTTTTGTTTGAACTTTCGCCTGGACCTGCCAGCGCATCGTCAGTTTGAAATGTGTACTAAACGTGCGAACAAAAGGAGGTGTTTGGACATAAATTATGAACTTTATTGACCAAATCAAACTTTTATTGTGGAACTGGGATTCCTGGGAGTGCATTCTGATGAAGATCATCAAAGGTAAGTGAATATTTATAATGCTATTTCTGACTTTGTTGACTCCACAACATGGCGGATATCTCTTTGGCTTGTTTGGGCTCTGAGCGCCTTACTCAGATTATTGCATGGTTTGCTTTTTCGGTAAAGCTTTTTTGGAATCTGGCATTAAGGAGAAGTTTATCTAAAGTTCCATGCATAACACATGTATTTTCATCAACATTTATGATGAGTATTTCTGTAAATTGATGTGACTCTCTGCAAAATCACTGCATGTTTTGGAAGCAAAACATTACTGAACGTAATGCGCCAATGTAAACTGAGATTTTTGGATATAACTATGAACTTCATCGAACAAAACATACATGTATTGTGTAACATGAAGTCCTATGAGTGTCATCTGATGAAGATCATCAAAGGTTAGTGATTCATTTTTTCTCTATTTATGCTTTATGTGACTCCTCTCTCTGGCTGGAAAAATGGCTGTGTTATTCTGTGACTATGTACTAACCTAACATAATCGTTTGGTGTGCTTTCGTCATAAAGCCGTTTTGAAATCTGACACGTTGGCTGGATTCACAACAAGTGTAGCTTTAATTTGGTGTATTGCATATGTGATTTCATGAAAGTTACATTTTTATAGTAATTTATTTGAATTTGGCGCTCTGCATTTTCACTGGATGTTGGCCATGTGGGACGCTAGCCTCTCCTCCCCATTAACAAGTGACATCAATAAGGGGTCATAGCTTTCACCTGGAGTCACCTGGTCAGTCTATGTCATAGAAAGAGCAGGTGTCTTTAATGTTTTGTATACTCAGTGTATATAGCCATCATTAATCATTGTGTATTTATTCCTTGTGTTATTATTTGTCTTTATTTTATATTTTCTAATTCTTTCTATTAATTATCTAGATTTTTTTTCTGCATTGTTGGGAAGGGCATGTTAGTAAACCTTTCACCCGTTGTGCACAAAGCTTGTGAGAAATACAATTTCAATTGAAGCTGGTAGTATTTCATCCTCGTAAAATAATCTGAACTGGTAGTATTTCATCCATAATCTGAACTGAAATCTTATCAGAAACGTATTGGGTTGTTTTCACAACTTACTATTTCCTTACAACAGGTCAAACTGATGTCATTTGGATATTTATGCACATCATTTTTTTGTTTTGTAATTGCATTTTCACCCCGGTACGTAAATGTCTTTCCTCCGCAAAGAAAACTTAACCAATGTCCACCGTCCTCTCCACGCCCAAAAAAATTCAACCACTTCCACTCCCAACATTTTCTGTCTGCAGTCCAGCTCCCTCTGACCACATACACACCCACAACATGGTCAATACACATTCAAACACAACCAAGAACACACAAACCTTGTAGAAACACCGATATTTCTCACAAAAAGACAAACACACTTTTATGAGTAGACAACTGACACAACAAGGAGAGGAAGGTTGTGTTTTCCGGGACGTTCTTCCACAGAGTCTTCATACACACCACTGCATCTTGGCAGCCCCTACACACACACACACACACACACACAAACTCTTACTAACGTTGATAGCACGTAGCAAGCCTACCATTAATATAGCAGCAGGTGAATTAATAGCAGATTATTTAACTTCTTATGGCTGCAGCCCGAGGCCGCCCACAATATGACAACAGCCAGCTCAAGTGCAGGGCGCGAAATTCAAAAGATATTTTTTTTAAATATTTAACTTTCACACATTAACAAGTCCAATACAGCAAATGAAAGGTACACATCTTGTGAATCCAGCCAACATGTCCGATTTTTAAAATGTTTTACAGCGAAAACAGCACGTATATTTATGTTAGCTCACCACCAAATACAAAAAAGGACAGACATTTTTCAAATACATGTTGTATAGGAAATGATAGATCCACTAGTTCTTAATGCAATCGCTGTGCTAGAATTCTAAAAAATAACTTAATTTCGACATACAGCTTCGGTATAGCTAGAGTACCCAAAAGCTGGGCGCCGACGACTAGTTCACATGTACGATAGATATATGAAATAGCATCATAAAATGTTTCCTACTTTTGCTGATCTTTCATCAGAATGTTGGACAAGGGGTCCTTTGTCCAGAACAATCGTTGTTTGGATTTAGAACGGCCACTTTCCCTCTCGATTTAGCAAGCACACTAGCCAAGTGGCACGAATCTCTCCATGTCAACAAACGGAAGAGAGCGGAACACGGCAAAACTCCCGAAAAAATTTCAATAATCTGATTAAACTATATTGAAAAAACATACTTTACGATGATATAGTCACATGTATCAAATAAAATCAAAGCCGGAGATAGTAGTCGCCTATAACGACAGCTTTTCAAAAGGCAATCCCACTGTCCTCCTCGCGCCTTCCTGAAAACAGGAAATCGGTGACACGTCATTCCAAGAGGACGTATTCCATCTCAGACCAAGATAAACACCCCATTTCTTCTCTCACTGCCTCATGACAACCAGGGGAAGGTGTATGACGTGCATGTATACTAATAGGTATCATGCCCATTTATAGGCAGGACTTAGAAGAGAGCCTCGATTTCAGACTTTCCACTTCCTGGTCAGGAAGTTTGTGCCAAATGAGTTCTGTTTTACTCAGACATAATTCAAACGGTTTTAGAAACTAGAGAGTGTTTTCTATCCAATAGTAATAATAATATGCATATTGTACGAGCAAGAATTGAGTACGAGGCCGTTTGAAATGGGCACCTTTTATCAGAGCTACTCAATACTGCCCCTGCAGCCAAAACAGGTTAACATATTCGGGGCAGGGGGCAGCATTTTCACTTTGAAGTTTCTAAAATTGTTTGAATCATGTCTGTGAGAATAACAGAACTTATGTAGCAGGCAAAACCCCGAGGACAAACCATTCAGAATTTTTATTTTTTTGAGGTCACTGTCTTTTCAATGAGTATTCATTGGGACACCAGATTTCTAAGGGACTTGTTTGCAGTTCCTACCGCTTCCACTGGATGTCACCAGTCCTTGGAAATCGGTTGAGGTTATTCCTTTGTGTAATGAAGAAGTAAGGCAATCGTAAATGAGGGGCACATGAAGTAAATTGTTTGAGAGAGGCACGTTACCAAAAATGTTGCGTCAGTTTGTTTTCTTTTTGTATTGAACACAGATCATCCTGTCTTCAAATTGATCGATTATTAATGTTTAAAAATACCTACCGTTTTATTACAAAAGTAGTTTGAAATGTTTTGGTAAAGTTTACATGTAACTTTTGATATATTTTGTAGTGAAGTTTCGCAAGTTGGAAGCTGTGTTTTTCTGGATGAAACGCGCCAAATAAATTGACATTTTGGATATATATGGACGGAATTAATCGAACAAAAGGACCATTTGTGATGTTTATGGGACATATTGGAGTGCCAACAAAAGAATTTAGTCAAAAGTAAGGCATGATTTATATTTTATTTCTGCGTTTTGTGTCGTGCCTGCAGTGTTGAAATATGCTACTCGCTTTGTTTACAGTTGTGCTATCATCAGATAATAGCATCTTATGCTTTCGCCGAAAAGCCTTTTTGAAATCTGACATGTTGGCTGGATTCACAACGAGTGTAGCTTTAATTTGGTATCTTACATGTGTGATTTAATGAAAGTTAGATTTTTATATAATTTTATTTGAATATGGCGCTCTGTATTTTCCCTGGCTATTGGCCAGGTGGGACGATTGCATCCCACCTGCCCCAGAGAGGTTAATAAATAGTAGATGAACAAAAATAAGTGTGCTGTGCTTTTGGCCAATGAAAGACATTTCACATTTAACCCCACCGACTTGTGACAATCAAAATATAAAGTTGTTGCTTTTTATATGCATAAATAATAATAATAATAAAAACAAACAATTTCTTTTTTTGAAAATATTTTAATAAAGTCAATTTGTTATTCTGTTTTTTTAAATAAAACGAGATAACAAAAATCCAGTCATTTTTCGTTTTTGAAAAAACCCAGCAAAAACGAAAAACTGACCATTTTCACTTTTCTGACGTTAATGTTTTACATTGGAAAACCATTGGCCACGAGATACACCACTACCGTGTCAAATATCTCTCAGCAGGATCACTGAAGAGAGAAGAAATCAGAGAGGGTGAGTGTTGGTTTGTGTGTAGCCTATTCATTGTGTTGTTTTTAATTAACCTATGCTAAGTGTGTGTCTCTTGTACTGTTCAATTGGCCAAGTGTCCCTTTAAATCCACAAGTCCTCTGTCCTGCTACAGAACCTTGCTGCATAGGAATTCATGTTTTGCCAACTTGCCAGATGAGAAGGTGCTTCTTATGAATAAGATGTATGTATGCAACACACAGATGCTTTTAATATCGCCGATTGCTTTAATATGCTTCAAGTGAAGGACTATTATTAGAGGCATAGAAGAGTGAAGTTTATAGGGAAGGCGACCAACAAACGGTGTGTTTTTATTGTGAAACAATGATTGGCTTGACAGGGAGTTTTTTTTTTTTTTTGCTTTAAATCCGAACGCCATCCCTCTCAAACACCCCAAAGACCTCTTATTCATTTTTAAAATAGTTAAAAGAGGGACTGACCAAACACTTTCTCAACAACAAACTTCTTACCACCATTTTCTGGCTGTTGTTGTAACCTCTTGTGAGGTTGTCTTCCGTTCAACCAGTAGAGGTGTCAGTGGGGCACAGCAGCACGAGGGAGCGTCTCCCAGCAGCACGAGGGAGCGTCTCCCACCACCACTTGTTCTGTTGTATCTTTCTCCTCAAACCACAGCACAGATAGCTTCTTCAAATGGCATTATTCACTGTAACAATGTGGCAGAATACCCCTGGGGTGTGTCTGACATTTAGCTAGCTTGTTACATAGACTGTGTGGTGTGTGTGTGTGTGTGTGTGTGTGTGTGTGTGTGTGTGTGTGTGTGTGTGTGTGTGTGTGTGTGTGTGTGTGTGTGTGTGTGTGTGTGTGTGTGTGTGTGTGTGTGTGTGTGTGTGTGTGTGTGTGTGTGTGTGTGTGGAAATAATAAATTGGGGGTTTCTTATATTTGCCTGTTCCACACGTGTGTAATGGAAGTGTTTATTGCATATTCCAACTCCCACCGAGACACCAGCAAGCCAATTAGGGTTAAGTGCTTTGCTCAAGGGCACAGCGACAGATTTTTCACCTTGTTGGCTCCGGTATTCAAACCAGTGACATTTGGTTACTGTCCCAACACTCTAACCTCAAAGCTGTGTGTGTGTGTGCAGCCTATGTGAGTGTGCCTGTCTGCTTGCATATGCGTGTTTCTCTGTGTGCTACTTGATAATGGTGATATTTGGTCTCATGCGTCAGCTATGATTGGCTGTTGTGGCAACCCATTCTTTCACCAGACACCGTCAGAAGTGTTTTGTCTTTCTTTAGAAAAGGGAAAGTGGTTGAATACTAGTGTGTTTGTTTAGGTGGGTGTATACGTGTGTGTGTGTGTGTGTGTGTGTGTGTGTGTATGTAGGTGTTCGATGGGGTTGAGGTAAGGGCTCTGTGCAGATCAGTCAAGTTCTTCCACACCGATCTCGACAAACAATTTCTCTATGGACCTCGCTTTGTGCCTTGGGGCATTGTCATGCTGAAACAGGAAAGGACCTTCCCCAAACTGTTGATACGAAGTTGGAAACACATAATTGTCTAGAATGTCATTGTATGCTGTAGCTTTAAGATTTCCCTTCATTGGAACTAAAGGGCCTAGCCCGAACCATGAAAAACAGTCCACAACATTATTCCTCATCCACTAAACTTTACAGTTGGCACCATGCATTGGGGCAGGTTGCGCTCTCCTGGCATCCACCAAATACATATTTGTCCGTCTGACTGGCAGATGGTGAAGTGTGATTCATCACTCCAGAGAACGCGTTTCCACTGCTCTAGAGTCCAATGGCGGCGAACTTTACACCACTCCAACCAACGCTTGGCATTACGCATGGTGATCTTAGGCTTGTGTGCAGCTCTTCGGCCATGGAAACCCGTTTCATGAAGCTCCCGACGAAGAGATATTGTGCTGACCTTGCTTTCAGAGGCTGTTTGTAACTCGGTAGTGAGTGTTGCAACCGAGGACAGATGATTTTTATGCGCTACGATCTTAAGCACTCAGTGGTCCCATTCTGTGAGCTTGTGTGGCCTACCACTTCGTGGCTGAGCCGTTGTTGCTCCTAGATGTTTCCACTTCACAATAAAAGCACTTACAGTTGACGTGGGCAGCTCTAGTAGGGCAGAAATTTGACAAACTGACTTGTTGAAATTGTGGCATCCTATGGCGGTGCCACGTTGAAAGTCACTGAGCTTTTCAGTAAGGCCATTCTACTGCCAATGTTTGTCTACGGAGATTGCATATCTGTGAACTTGATTTTATACACCTGTCAGCAAAGGGTGGCTGAAATAGCCGAATCCACTAATTTGAAGGGGTGTCCACATACTTTTGTGTATGTATAGTGTATTTCCGCCATCTAGGTTGTGTTTTATTTAAAGTCTGTGAGGAGAGGTAGATGTGGTATAGATATATCATTCTACCTCTAAGGTCATGTTAGACTTCTGTGAAAATCTGTCTGGTCAGTGTAGACCTGATTAATCCTGGATTTATTCACTATCACAACAAGCAATCACCCTCTCTAATTTTAGACATGAATATGTTTCGCCCTTTCAGCTGAGTAATCTGTTGTAAGAGAAGAGGAAGGCAAATGTGGCGGGTGTGTGTGCACGGCTGTCTAGTGTTGAATGAGTCAGAGGGAGATATTTGATCGTCCCCCCCCTCTCACTGTGCACGCCCTCACACACTCTTATCCTGATATCAGCTGAATTCATGGTGTCATTAATAGCTGTCTGCCTCCCTCACTCCCTCCCTCCTTCTCTCTCCACTCCCTCTGCCCTAGTTGTTCTGTGCTTGTTGAAGCCGGTGACTATCTTTGGAAAATCTTGAATGCTTCAACAATCTAATGGATACGTAACTATCAATCATCTCCTGTTATTACTGAGTGATAGTGTGTGTATGGTGTATATTTCTGTTGTGACTGTGTATATTTCTGTTGACCTCCACATCCTTCTGTCTGTTTTCTCCTCTCCAGACCTGAACGTGTTACCATGGTGACCACTCACACACACATCACCCTGTCACTCCTGCTGTTCCACATTCTCCCGGCCACAACGACTCAGGTTGATGACCTCATCGATGACGTCATTGTTGCCACGGACCGTGGCAGAGTCCGGGGCACTCGGCTTCCCGTACCAGGTGGTGGATATGTCAGGGCATTCCTGGGAATTCCCTATGGGAACCCCCCCGTTGGGGAACTGCGTTTTCGCCCTCCTCAGCCTGCAGATGGGTGGACAGGGGTACTACACGCCACACACTACCCCAACTCCTGCCTCCAACCCCAGGATGCATTATTTCCTGGTAGGGATATGATTTCAAAACGATGACATAGGCCTGTATAGTAAACTGGCATAGATTACTACACCTACATGAATGTACAATATATGTTTGTGTGCCTTTAAACCTGTTGATGTTAGTGACAGGCTACAGTCATTGAGCACGGTTACACGCAATAATCCCATTATTGTGGATAATCATAATAATATAATAGTTAGATTAAAACATTTACATGGTTTTCAAGAAGAACGATCTCCCTAATAATCCTGTTGACATGGACACGTCTGAAATCAGGCTAGCTGATGGCATTCTGATAAATTCAGAAAATCGGCAGTCAAAAAAAACATTCTACCACAGCGAACGTGTTATTTTTGGGAAGCATGTTTGATTCTGAGTTCAGTCATATAAAATGTGTATGTGAAAACCACTTCTAAGACGCGTACATACAGTTGTTCCAAACTCTCTTCACTCGCGCTAAAGAGGGAGGCTCTCGGCTGGTGCTGGCACAGATCAAACACACCGCCGGAACGCCGAATAAGTTGTTTACACGTTCTAATAAGTCGAAGATCGCTGAGAAAACCAGGTGTTTTTATCAGCTTACTTACATTTTGACCTAATGCCGATTTAAGATAAACAGAGTAACGTGTTTACATGACTATTGCATAATCTGGCTACGGCCACAATCAGTTTAATATAAAATTATTACTATGCATGTTGTCGTGGATATTCTAAAATAAGGATCTGAGTCAAAGTCAAACCAAGATTATTTTTCTCTGAGCTCAGAGTGAATAACAGGGCGTTCTAATAGGGCAGTTCCACACAGTTCCACAAGGTTAGTCACATACTCAGGTATGTGGACACATACAATTGAAATGTTCCATTATACTTCTCCCTTTTTTTAATCCCTGAACAATTATTTAATACATTTTAAATGTAGCAAGCTTCTAAAGGAATAATATCCCATAGTCCACCAATTCCTCCTTGTGTCATCAGTTGTGAGACTGAGTTTAAAACCTCCAACCCCTCACAAATCATATACACTTCTAACTTGCCAGTTTATGCTAATGATTAGATACAATCATTTAACCTGTTGAGGACAGAGGGCGCTGTTTTCACTTTGGGGGAAAATCGTGCCCAATTTAAACGGCCTCGTACTCAATTCTTGCTCGTACAATATGCATATTATTATTACTATTGGATAGAAAACACTCTCTAGTTTCTAAAACCGTTTGAATTATATCTGTGAGTAAAACAGAACTCCTTTTGCAGCAAACTTCCTGACAGGAAGTGGAAAATCTGAAATCGATGCGCTGTTCTAGGGCCTGCCTATTAATGTCCTTGATATTTATTAGAATACATGCACTTCATACGTCTTCCACTAGATGTCGACAAGCAGTGAGAGAAGAAATTGAGTGTGTAACTTGATCTGGGGTCGAATAATAGCTCTCGGCATGACGTGTCACCAGTTTCCTGTTTTCTGGAGAGCGCGTGAAGGGACCTGGTATTGCCTTCTGTAAAGCTGTCATTATGGACGACTAATATCTCCGGCTTTGATTTTATTTGATACATGTGACAATATCATCGTAAAGTATGTTTTTTCAATATAGTTTTATTAGATTATTGAAATTTATTCGGGACGTTAGGCGTGTTGCGTTGTGTGCCTTTGTTCAGGAAGGAGAGCTTAGCGCCACTTTGCTAGCTTTCCGTGCTAATTGACTGGAGAAGAGGACGTTCTAAATCCAAACAACGATTGTTCCCGACAAAGGACCCCTTGTACAACATTCTGATGAAAGATCATCAAAAGTAGGACCCATTTTATGATGCTATTTCATATATCTGTCGAACATGTGAAATAGTCGTTTGCGCCCAGAGTTTGGGCACTCTCTCGCTATACCTAAGCTGGATATCGTAATGAAGTTATTTTTAGAATTCTAACACGGCGATTGCATTAAGAACTAGTGTATCTATCATTTCCTATACAACATGTATTTTCTAGTAACGTTTATGAATAGTTATTTGGTCAGAATAGTTGGAGTGTCATAAAAATATCCGCACATTCTGGGAAAAAGATGGTCCGTTAGCACAATGTATAACCACTGATTTCAGCTCTAAATATGCACATTTTCGAACAAAACATAAGTGTATGTATAACCTGATGTTATAGGACTGTCATCTGATGAAGGTTTATGAAGGTTAGTGAAAATTAATATCTTTTGCTGGTTTATTCCCTATCGCTAACGTGCCTATTGCTATTGCTAACGTGCCTTGATGAATGAATGCGGTAGTGTGGTAGGCTATTGTAGTAAGCTAATATAATGCTATATTGTGTTTTCGCTGTAAAACACTTAAAAAATCGGAAATATTGTCTGGATTCACAAGATGTTTGTCTTTCATTTGCTGTACACCATCGATTTTTCAGAAATGTTTTATGATGAGTATTTAGTTATTTGACGTTGGTGTCTGTAATTACTCTGGCTGCTTCGGTTCTATTTCTGACGGTAGCTGTGATGGTAGCTGCAATGTAAAACTGATTTATACCTCAAATATGCACATTTTTCGAACAAAACATAGATTTATTGTATAACATGTTATAAGACTGTCATCTGATGAAGTTGTTACTTGGTTAGTTTGTTTGGGTCTTGGTTAGTTAGGTTGGCTTTGTGCATGCTACCTGTGCTGTGAAAAATGTCTGTCCTTTTTTGTATTTGGTGGTGAGCTAACATAAATATATGTGGTGTTTTCGCTGTAAAACATTTTAAAAATCGGACATGTTGACTGGATTCACAAGATGTGTATCTTTCATTTGCTGTATTGGACTTGTTAATGTGTGAAAGTTAAATATTTCTAAAAAATATCTTTTGAAAATGTCCCATTTTCCCAAGCATATGAATCTCTCACCTGAGCCGCCTTTGTCCTTTACGGTGCATTATGTCTTGTCCATTCTACTAGCAGTACACCAACAGCATGAGAGAAGTTTGTGCGAAATCTCTCTTCATGCTCACTCCACGACGACTCATGTCGCACTCCTGAGAGAAAAGGCTTTTGAGAAAACGCAGTTGATAGCTTCAACTTGATGATGTGTACAGGTTGCTGGTTCGGACTCAGGTCTCACGGTAGAAGTTGTGAAGGATAGGGCCATAGTGAACACATTTTTATCCATTACTTCAGGCGGTTAGAGGGGGTGAAGTTCACACTGTTCCCAGCTGAATTATCCCTTCCATGAATCTAGATACCATCTGTGGTCACCTTCACCATAACCTTGAGAGAGGACAGAACAGAATAACAGTTTAGTGTAGAGCATTTCTGATTCAAGAAATCCAGACATGATTTACTGTATGACAAATGATAAATGATTCAACAATCTTAATACAGATTTCCAAGACAAATGTCAAAAGAATAACAACACACCATTAAAACCATTTTTGCAAATGTGCTTATACTCCTTAATCATACTGGCGACCTCACCGCAGAGTTACAGGGTCAGAGAGTTAGAGGGCTAATCCTTGGGAGAAATACCACCATCCAGCAGACACAATCTGATGAGATTTGTTATTGAAGCAAGACAAAAACAAAGAAAATTAAACAAAACAATGAAAACAAAACAAAATAACAACAGCAATACACATACATCACTCTAGGTGGGACAAACTTCAATCCAATTGAAGTAACTGTCAACTATTAGCAACATATATTTATTTTTATTTTTACAGGAAGGCATGTGAGGAAAAACCATTTGCATATTTAACAAAGCGCCCTAGGGGACTGGTAATTCCCCCTTTGGACACTACTCACATTGTGATTAATGCATCCCAAAAAAACATGTGAAATCAAAATAACAAATACAATTTGAATTACGACCTTTGAGAACTCCAGTTTAACCAATCTACATTGGATGTTCACTGTTTGCTTCACACTCATTTTATTGGTTATTAATCTTATCATTTACATTCTAAGAAA
Source organism: Salvelinus namaycush (assembly GCF_016432855.1). Lineage (NCBI taxonomy): Eukaryota > Metazoa > Chordata > Actinopteri > Salmoniformes > Salmonidae > Salvelinus > Salvelinus namaycush. The sequence continues at coordinate 34,745 of NW_024061292.1, forward strand.
TAGCAATCCTCAGAATCCACTATTCCTCCTGTCAAAAGGGTTAGTCATTCACCCTTATTCTCTCATACATGTTCAACACACCACATTTCAGTATTCAACTTTCACTTCTCTATTTTCACTACCCGTAGCTCTCAGGCTACATAGACATTTATTGTATGCCTATTTTCACTACCCGTAGCTCTCAGGCTATATAGACATTTATTGTATGCCTATTTTCACTACCCGTAGCTCTCAGGCTACATAGACATTTATCTTATGCCTACAAACAGTACTGTCAACGGGGCTCTCACTAGATCTGCCAAGTCCACTCTCTGAGATTTAGGATCCTTGTCACTACTTTTACTTTCACTACAAATTAATTTAAATTGACTTGCTGAAGTTTAGTGGGTTGTAAATTGACTTACTGAAATTCAGTGGCTTGTCGTGTTCAGATTCGTGAATGTGGTGAGTTCCCCCAGGCAGTCATCAGTGTAGGTCTAGTCAGGGCAGGTCCATGTCATCTTTGGTTGGACAGGAATTTTTGTCACGCAAACAGTGACACCGGTGTCTCCTTCGCATACCTTCACTGATGCTCTCCCCATACACAATCCCACATCCAAGTCCGTGACGCCATTTAAAATTGGTCCACAGGCATCACACTATGCGGTAGTGAATGCTACTTCTAGGAATGCACAATTCCTCTTTAATTAGCGCAAAGTGATTTACCCGCATCGACAATAAAAAATGTGCATTACAATGTAAACGTACTCAATGTTGTTTTGTAATCAAGTCATTATCTACAAGTACTTGACTCTGACTTCCTTACTCCCAGGGTTCCGTGGAGCTGAGATGTGGAACCCCAACACCAAGATGAGTGAAGACTGTCTCTACCTCAACATATGGACTCCTCCCCCTTTGTTTAAGACACACCCTAAACGTTACAAGAGCTCCTCCCCTGGTTCCTCATTGGCTCCTGTCATGGTGTGTATATACGGAGGCGGGTTCACTACAGGCACCGCCTCCCTAGACCTGTATGACGGACAATTCCTTAGCCAATCAGAAGGTGTCGTGGTGGTGTCTATGAACTACAGGTTGTCCTGGCACAATATAATTAAATTAAAGTACTTATTTGAGCTTCATGTTTTAAAAATACACCGATAATAACGTTTGTTTTGATTGGACACAGGCTCGGCCCATTGGGTTTCCTGTCTCTTCCTGAGAGCGAGGGTGTCCGTGGTAACGCTGGAATGCTGGACCAGCGCTTGGCTCTGTACTGGGTAGCCAATAACATTGCTGCCTTCGGTGGCGACCCTTCAAAGGTTACTCAGCTTTTTTTCTATTACTCTATTTATGTCGTGATTCTTTGTTTTACCATGTTTAGTTTTTCTCTGTTTTTATGTTGTTGTCAGGTGACGTTGTTTGGGGAAAGTGCTGGCTCTGCGTCTGTAGGTCTCCATCTCCTCTCCCCTGGCAGCCATGGTCTGTTCAACAGGGCAATACTACAGAGTGGTTCTCCTAACACTCCATGGGCTGTCATGACTCAACAGCAGGCCTGGAACAGGTCCCTGTCCCTGGGTAGGCTGCTGGGTTGTCCCCTGGCACCTCTGGCTGTCTTGGAGCAGTGTCTACAGAAAGCCCATCCAGAGGATATAATCAAGCAACAGTACAACGTCCTCTCTCTCCCCACACTCCTAGCATTACCATTTACCCCCTCTGTCGACCAAAACTTCCTACCAGACATGCCAGAGGTGTGTATAAATTTATGGTTGCTTGTTTTGGGCCCAAAGGCACTGAACAATGAAGCAGTTGAATCCTGTATATATTTCCAATGGCATAATGTCATAATGTCTAATCTTCTTTATTTGGTCGTATAGGTTCTGCTCCGGACGGGACACTTCCTGAAGACAGAGGTGCTGATTGGTTTGAACCAAGATGAGGGGACCTACTTCCTGGTTTACGGGGCGCCAGGATATGACATCACTAGCCAGAGCCTGATCAGCAGGGAGAACTTCCTGAAAGGGGTGGACCTAGTGTTGCCGGGTTTCAGTGATGTCGCAAGGGAGACAGCCATCTTCCAGTACACTGATTGGACGGATGAGAATAGTGGGATGAAGAATCGTGATTTGCTTGGGCGAATGTTGGGAGACCGTGATTTTAACTGCCCTGTGCTGGAGTTTGCCCAGAGGTAAGGACAACATATTAAAGAGTTCCACAAAGCTCTAATACAGGGCTGTCCAATCCTGTTCCTTGAGAGCTGCCCCTTTGTACATTTTTAATCCAACCCCAGTTGTAACTAACCTGCTTCAGTTCATCAACCAGGTAATTATTAGACTCAAGTGCATTAGATTAGGGTTGGCATGAAAACGTACAGGATGTTAACTCTCTAGGAACATGGTTGGAGAGCCCAGCTCTAATGTTTGCACAAATACTGCATGTACAGCAATGTATTAATTACATGCAATGTTGAGTTATGTAGTTAGTATCTGGCCCCTTCTGCTCAGTTTGTAATGAACTCACCAATCATTACCATACCTGCCCCCAGGTACACAGAACACGGGGGTAAGGCCCACCTCTTCCTGTTTGATCACCACTCCTCCACCAATCCCTGGCCAGCATGGATGGGCGTGATGCACGGCTATGAGATTGAGTTTGTCTTTGGAATGCCGCTGAACAGAACCCTGGGATACCTGGAGGAGGAAGTGGTCATGAGCAGGAGGATGATGAAGTACTGGGCAAACATGGCTAGGACCGGGTGAGATTTATTTTATCTTTATTTAACTAGGCAAGTCAGTTAACTTCTTGCCGCACAGATCCCTTTAGCGGGATCATTTTCGTAAACAACCGCTGAATTGCAGAGCGCCAAATTCAAAAATAATACAAATCCCTGTTCCGTTGCCTGCCCCTCCTCCCTTTAAAGGGGTATCAACCAGATTCCTTTTCTAATGGCTTCCTCAGGCTGTGACCAGGCTTTAGACATAGTTTCAAGCTTTTATTTTGAAAAATGAACAAAAATTTTCAAAACGCGTCAGGTGTCCTTTGATTAGTTCCTGCGCGCGAGAGATGTAGCTCGACATTTTCGTTCTCTGTAGTATTGAATAGGTTACCGTCCGGTTGAAATATTATCGATTATGTATGTTAAAAACAACCTGAGGATTGATTATAAAAAACGTTTGACATTTTTCTACGAACATTACGGATACTTTTTGGAATTTTCGTCTGCCTTTCAGGACCGGAACGAGCCTGTGGTTTTCTGAACATAACGCGCAACCCAAATGGCGTTTTTTTATCATAAAAGTAATATTTATCGAACAAAAATAACATTTATTGTGTAACTGGGAGTCTCGTGAGTGCAAACATCCGAAGATTATCAAAGGTAAGCGATACATTTTATTGCTTTTCTGACTTTCGTGACCATGCTAATTTGGGGCTAGCTGTTCTAGCATTGATTGATACACTCACAAAAGCTTGGATTTCTTTCTCTGTAAAGCATATTTTCAAGATCTGACACGATAGGTGGATTAACAACAAGCTAAGCTGTGTTTTGGTATATTTCACTTGTGATTGCATGATTATAAATATTTTTTGTAATATTTTGAGCCCTGCAATTCAGCGGTTGTTTAGGAAAATGATCCCGCTAAAGGGATCCGTAGCGCAGAGAAGTTAATGCAACCGCTGTGTCAGATTTTAAAAAAGCGTTACCGAAAAAGCACACCATGCAATAATCTGAGTCCAGCGCTCAGAGCCCAAACAAGCCATACAGATATCCGCCATGTTGTGGAGTCAACAATGTCAGAAATAGCATTATAAATATTCACTTACCTTTGATGATCTTCATCAGATTGCACTCCCAGGAATCACAGTTCCACAATAAATGTTTGATTTGTTCGATAAAGTCCATAATTTATGTCCAAATACCTCCTATTTGTTTGCGCTTTTAGTACACAATCCAAACTCATGACGCATGGGCAGGTCCAGGCGAAAGTTCAGACAAAAGTCATATTACAGTTCATAGAAACATGTCAAACGAAGTATAGAATCAATCTTTAGGATGTTTTTATCATAAATCTTCAATAATGTTCCAGAGAATTCCGGAGAATTCCTTTGTCTGTAGAATTGCAATGGAATGCAAGCAACATCTCACATGGACGCGCTTGACCAGCTCATGCCACTCTGGCAGACCTCTGACTCATTCAGCTCCCATTCCCCCCTCCTTCACAGTAGAAGCATTAAACAAGGTTCTACAGACTGTTGACATCTAGTGGAAGCCTTAGGAAGTGCAATATGACCCCATGTCCACTGTATCTTGGATAGGCAAAGAGTTGAAAAACTACAAACCTCAGATTTCCCACTTCCTGGTTGGATTTTTTCTCAGGTTTTTGCCTGCCATATGAGTTCTGTTATACTCACATACATCATTCAAACAGTTGTAAAAACGTCAGAGTGTTTTCTATCCAAATCTACTAATTATATGCATATTCTAGCTTTTAGGACTGAGTAGCAGGCAGTTTACTCTGGGCACCTTTTTATCCAAGCTACTCAATACTGCCCCCCTGTCCCAAAGAAGTGAATCACCTTTGGCAGTGATTACAGCCTCAAGTCTTCTTGGGTATTACGCTACAAGCTTGACACACTTGTATTTGGGCAGTGTCTCCCATTCTCTGCAGATCCTCTCAATCTCTGTCAGGTTAGATGGGGAGCGTCACTGCACAGCTATTTTCAGGTCTCTCCAGAGATGTTCGATCGGGTTCAAGTCCGGGCTCTGGCAGGACCACTCAAGGTCATTCAGAGATTTGTTCCGAAGCCACTTCTGCGTTGTCTTGGCTGTGTGCTTAGGGTTTATACATTTGCAAACATTTCTAAAAATCAGTTTTTCTTTTGTCATTGATGAGTATTTTATTTTATTTGATCCATTTTAGAATTAGGCTGTAACGTAACAAAGTGTGGAAAAAGTAAAGGGGTCTGAATACTTTCTGAATGCACTGTACATACATCCTAACATACAAACATTATAATAGAAAAACGATATGAGGTTTAAGTCAGTGTAAAATTACGCTCATGGTTTACTTACATAATTGGTTGGTTGTTGTGTTTTCCCTGGCAGGAACCCAAGCATAGAGGAAGGGGATTGGACACTTTTCACCGTGGACCAACAGGAATATATCACCCTAAACTCATCCCCTCCACACACACAAAAGAGGCTTGCAGCTCATCAATGCCAGTTCTGGAACAACTTCCTCCCCAAACTGCAGGACGTCACTGGTGAGAACACAAGCAGGCACAAACATGTGCAAGTGTGACGGCCGTGTCAGGCCGCATCTCAAAAATATCCTTTCTTCTATTGCACATTAACCTTGCACATAGCGGTCCAAGGATTGAGTGACGCTGCATCAGGTCCCTCCAGGGGCCTCTGGTGCCTAAACTAGCCTGTGGAGGTGCACCATGGCTGGGTTGGCCCAGGCTCAAGCTCCCCCTCTTCTTCAAAAATGCTGGAGGCCTGAGTGCAAGTCGGTTCAGTCTCCATTTCACAGAGCTCCAACTGTGGAGGGTGAATAACACTCTCTCTCCACTGCACTTCATTTATTAGACACACACATCGGGCTCATTATACAAACAGAATCCGTGGCCTCCCCGGTTTGAAACTCATGATGTGGGTGTGCATGTGTATGAGGTGCAACCCATGGGGGAATTTTCAGCTCAAGATAATTTTGTCATTAAACTACTTGGTCAAAGATAACTCATCGGAATTGTTTTATTTAGGAAGCCTTTTAGATTCACTTGCATTATTTCATTGTTTAGGCTTTTTGAAAGACTACAGTATTGTGTAGATATGAGGTTGATTTCTAAATGGAAGGCATTTGCAGTGAGGCAGAGTTTTCTAAATGTGTGTTTGTTTGGTGAGTTCAATGCAAAATACCATTTACTTTTAGTTGGTTAGGTTTTCTTTCAACCTGAGAGATAAAAGCTGATAGCTTAACATTGTTTTGGAGTTGTGTGTGTGGGTGTGTTTTGTGGTTTGTCTCTGCACAACACAAAGCTGACAAACACACAAACACACATTGAGAAACAAAGATATGTATAGATCCCTTTTACAAGGTTGAGGACTCCTGTCTGGTGTGTGTGTGTATTTGATTGGAGCAGGACATTGGAGACCCCGGCCTTTGTGATTTGGGAAAGCGTGATTGATTTTGACGCTGAGATGGAGTCTAATTCCTGTGCACAGAATCCACTGTTTGTTTCGCTTCGTTGCACAGAATGGCACAAAAAACACGTTTTCTCTGTCTTAATTTGTTGCACACACACACACACACACACACACACACACACACACACACACACACACACACACACACACACACACACACACACACACACACACACACACAGGTACACACACACACACACACACACACACACACACACACACACACACAGACACAGACACACACACACACACACACACACACACACACAGACACACACACACACACACACACACACACACACACACACACACACACACACACACACACCTCCTGATGTTCAGAGGTGGTTGATGCCAGCACAGTGTTGTTGCCATTGTCATTTGCAGTGTTATTTATGGTTGGCTTTGTCCTAAGTCTATTAGATGGGGGTGAGCATTGCATTCAAAAGATATAGCAAAGCATGAACAAAGTGGAACAGAGTGAACAATGTGAATGACAAAGAACTTAGGAAATGATCGCATATTGGGAAAAGCAAGAATCAAATATTTTTGTAAAGGTCAAAGGCAAAAACACCAATTTGGCATTAATACGTGTTTTATTGGAATAATGTGTATGGAGTCGATGCCTAATCATTAACTTTCCTCATTAGCTGTCCCTTTACTAACAAAAAATATTCTCCCAACTCTCGCTCTCTCGCTTGCTCTCTCGGTCTCCCTCTCACTCTTTCTCTCTCTAGGTTGCTAGGTGATGAGTGTTCTTTAGGTCTGGTAACGTGACATGGTGAGTGTTCTTTAGGTCTGGTAATGTGACATGGTGAGTGTTCTTTAGGTCTAGTAATGTGACATGGTGAGTGTTCTTTAGGTCTGGTAACGTGACAAGGTGAGTGTTCTTTAGGTCTGGTAATGTGACATGGTGAGTGTTCTTTAGGTCTGGTAATGTGACATGGTGAGTGTTCTTTAGGTCTGGTAATGTGACATGGTGAGTGTTCTTTAGGTCTGGTAACGTGACATGGTGAGTGTTCTTTAGGTCTGGTAATGTGACACGGTGAGTGTTCTTTAGGTCTGGTAACGTGACAAGGTGAGTGTTCTTTAGGTCTGGTTACATGACATGGTGAGTGTTCTTTAGGTCTGGTAACGTGACACGGTGAGTGTTCTTTAGGTCTGGTTACGTGACATGGTGAGTGTTCTTTAGGTCTGGTTACATGACATGGTGAGTGTTCTTTAGGTCTGGTAACGTGACACGGTGAGTGTTCTTTAGGTCTGGTAACGTGACATGGTGAGTGTTCTTTAGGTCTGGTTACATGACATGGTGAGTGTTCTTTAGGTCTTGTAACGTGACATGGTGAGTGTTCTTTAGGTCTGGTAATGTGACATGGTGAGTGTTCTTTAGGTCTAGTAATGTGACATGGTGAGTGTTCTTTAGGTCTGGTAACGTGACAAGGTGAGTGTTCTTTAGGTCTGGTAATGTGACATGGTGAGTGTTCTTTAGGTCTGGTAATGTGACATGGTGAGTGTTCTTTAGGTCTGGTAATGTGACATGGTGAGTGTTCTTTAGGTCTGGTAACGTGACATGGTGAGTGTTCTTTAGGTCTGGTAATGTGACACGGTGAGTGTTCTTTAGGTCTGGTAACGTGACAAGGTGAGTGTTCTTTAGGTCTGGTTACATGACAGTGTTCTTTAGGTCTGGTAACGTGACACGGTGAGTGTTCTTTAGGTCTGGTTACGTGACATGGTGAGTGTTCTTTAGGTCTGGTTACATGACATGGTGAGTGTTCTTTAGGTCTGGTAACGTGACACGGTGAGTGTTCTTTAGGTCTGGTAACGTGACATGGTGAGTGTTCTTTAGGTCTGGTTACATGACATGGTGAGTGTTCTTTAGGTCTTGTAACGTGACATGGTGAGTGTTCTTTAGGTCTGGTTACATGACATGGTGAGTGTTCTTTAGGTCTAGTAACGTGTCATGGTGAGTGTTCTTTAGGTCTGGTAATGTGACATGGTGAGTGTTCTTTAGGTCTGGTAATGTAACATGGTGAGTGTTCTTTAGGTCTGGTAACGTGACATGGTGAGTGTTCTTTAGGTCTGGTAACGTGACATGGTGAGTGTTCTTTAGGTCTGGTTACATGACATGGTGAGTGTTCTTTAGGTCTAGTAACGTGTCATGGTGAGTGTTCTTTAGGTCTGGTAATGTGACATGGTGAGTGTTCTTTAGGTCTGGTAACGTGACATGGTGAGTGTTCTTTAGGTCTGGTAACGTGACATGGTGAGTGTTCTTTAGGTCTTGTAACGTGACATGGTGAGTGTTCTTTAGGTCTAGTAACGTGTCATGGTGAGTGTTCTTTAGGTCTGGTAACGTGACATGGTGAGTGTTCTTTAGGTCTGGTAATGTGACATGGTGAGTGTTCTTTAGGTCTGGTAACGTGACATGGTGAGTGTTCTTTAGGTCTGGTAACGTGACATGGTGAGTGTTCTTTAGGTCTGGTAACGTGACATGGTGAGTGTTCTTTAGGTCTTGTAACGTGACATGGTGAGTGTTCTTTAGGTCTTGTAACGTGACATGGTGAGTGTTCTTTAGGTCTGGTAACGTGTCATGGTGAGTGTTCTTTAGGTCTGGTAACGTGACATGGTGAGTGTTCTTTAGGTCTAGTAACGTGTCATGGTGAGTGTTCTTTAGGTCTGGTAACGTGACATGGTGAGTGTTCTTTAGGTCTGGTAACGTGACATGGTGAGTGTTCTTTAGGTCTTGTAACGTGACATGGTGAGTGTTCTTTAGGTCTGGTAACGTGTCATGGTGAGTGTTCTTTAGGTCTGGTAATGTGACATGGTGAGTGTTCTTTAGGTCTGGTAATGTGACATGGTGAGTGTTCTTTAGGTCTTGTAACGTGACATGGTGAGTGTTCTTTAGGTCTGGTAACGTGACATGGTGAGTGTTCTTTAGGTCTGGTAACGTGACATGGTGAGTGTTCTTTAGGTCTGGTAATGTGACATGGTGAGTGTTCTTTAGGTCTGGTAATGTGACATGGTGAGTGTTCTTTAGGTCTTGTAACGTGACATGGTGAGTGTTCTTTAGGTCTGGTAATGTGACATGGTGAGTGTTCTTTAGGTCTGATAATGTGACATGGTGAGTGTTCTTTAGGTCTTGTAACGTGACATGGTGAGTGTTCTTTAGGTCTGGTAATGTGACATGGTGAGTGTTCTTTAGGTCTTGTAACGTGACATGGTGAGTGTTCTTTAGGTCTGATAATGTGACATGGTGAGTGTTCTTTAGGTCTTGTAACGTGACATGGTGAGTGTTCTTTAGGTCTGGTTACATGACATGGTGAGTGTTCTTTAGGTCTGATAATGTGACATGGTGAGTCTTCTTTAGGTCTGATAATGTGACATGGTGAGTGTTCTTTAGGTCTTGTAACGTGACATGGTGAGTGTTCTTTAGGTCTGATAATGTGACATGGTGAGTGTTCTTTAGGTCTTGTAACGTGACATGGTGAGTGTTCTTTAGGTCTTGTAACGTGACATGGTGAGTGTTCTTTAGGTCTTGTAACGTGACATGGTGAGTGTTCTTTAGGTCTGGTAATGTGACATGGTGAGTGTTCTTTAGGTCTTGTAACGTGACATGGTGAGTGTTCTTTAGGTCTGGTTACATGACATGGTGAGTGTTCTTTAGGTCTGGTTACATGACATGGTGAGTGTTCTTTAGGTCTGGTTACATGACATGGTGAGTGTTCTTTAGGTCTGGTTACATGACATGGTGAGTGTTCTTTAGGTCTAGTAACGTGACAAGGTGAGTGTTCTTTAGGTCTGATAATGTGACATGGTGAGTGTTCTTTAACTTCTTATGGCTGCAGCCCGACACCGGTACACTTATGACAACAGCCAGCTCAAAGTGCAGGGCGCGAAATTCAAAATATATATTTTTAAAATATTTAACTTTCATACAAGTCCAATACAGCATATGAAAGGTACACATCTTGTGAATCCAGCCAACATGTCCGATTTTTAAAATGTTTTACAGGGAAGACACAATATGTAAATCTATTAGCTAACCACGTTAGCAAAAGACACCACTTTTTTTACTCCATCAGTTTTTTACTCCATCAGTAGCTATCACAAATTCGACCAAATAAAGATATAAATAGCCACTAACCAAGAAACAACTTCATCAGATGACAGTCTGGTAACATATTTATTGTATAGCATATGTTTTGTTAGAAAAATGTGCATATTTCAGGTATAAATCATAGTTTACATTGCAGCTACAGTCAGAAATTGCACCGAAAGCAGCCATAATAATTACAGGCACCAACGTCAAATACCTAATTACTCATCATAAAACATTTATGAAAAATACATAGTGTACAGCAATTGAAAGACAGGCATCTTGTGATTCCAGACAATATTTCCGATTTATCAAGTGTTTTACAGCGAAATCACAATATAGCGTTATATTAGCGTAGCCACAATAGCCAAAAACACAAGCAATTTCCCAGTAGCAAAAGTAAGCGATCGTAACAAACAGGCAAAAGATATATAATTTTTGACTAACCTTGATTTTCTTCCTCAGATGACAGTCCTATAACATCAGGTTATACATACACTTATGTTTTGTTTCAAAATGTGCATATTTAGAGCTGAAATCAATGGTTACACATTGTGCTAACTTAGCTACTTTTTCCCACTACGTCCGGATTTTTCCTGACACTTTTTCTGACACACATATTCTGACCAAATAGCTATTCATAAACATAACTAAAAAATACATGTTGTATAGGAAATGATAGATCCATTAGTTCTTAATGAAATCGCAGTGTTAGAATTCTAAAAATAACTTCATTACGATATGCAGCTTCGGTATAGCTAGAGTACCCAAAACGTTGGACGCCCACGACTAGTACACAGTTCGACAGATATATGAAATAGCATCATAAAATGTTTCTTACTGTTGCTGATCTTTCATCAGAATGTTGGACAAGGTGTCCTTTGTCCAGAACAGTCGTTGTTTGGAATTAGAACGGACTCTTTCCCTCTTGAATTAGCACGCGCACTAGCCAAGTGACACGGATCTCTCCAACGTCAACAAAGTCAGAGAACGGAACACGGCAAAACTCCCGAAAAATGTTCAATAATCTGATGAAACTATATTGAAAAAACATTGTCTCACTCAGTAACTTTCCATACACCTAGTTTTTATCCGCCCTCCATTGACCCCAACATCTACAGTTGAAGTCGGAAGTTTACATACACTTAGGTTGGAGTCATTAAAACTTGTTTTTCAACCACTCCACAAATTTCTTGTTAGCAAACTATAGTTTTGGCAAGTCGGTTAGGATATCTACTTTGTGCATGACACAAGTAATTTTTCCAACAATTGTTTACAGACAGATTTTTTCACTTATAATTCACTATCACAATTCCAGTGGGTCAGAAGTTTACATACGCTAAGTTGACTGTGCCTTTAAACAGCTTGGAAAATTCCAGGAAATGATGTCATGGCTTTAGAAGCTTCTGATAGGCTAATTGACATCATTCGACTCAATTGGAGGTGTACCTGTGGATGTATTTCAAGGCCTACCTTCAAACTCAGTGCCTCTTTGGGGAAATCAAAAGAAATCAGCCAAGATGTTGTTGACCTCCACAAGTCTGGTTCATCCTTGGGAGCAATTTCCAAAATGCCTGAAAGTACCACGTTCATCCGTACAAACAATATAAGTACAAGTATAAACACCATGAGACCACACAGCTGTCATACCGCTCAAGAAGGAGACGCGTTCTGTCTCCTAGAGATTAACATATTTTTGTGCGAAAAGTGCAATCAATCCCAGAACAACAGCAAAGGACCTTGTGAAGATGCTGGAGGAAACAGGTACAAAAGTATATATATCCACAGTGAACCTAGACCTTTGTCGACATAACCTGAAAGGCCGCTCAGCAAGGAAGAAGCCACTGCTCCAAAACCGCCATATAATAGCCAGACTACGGTTTGCAACTGCACGTGGGAACAAAGATCGTACTTTTTGGAGAACTGTCCTCTGGTCTGATGAAACAAAAATAGAACTGTTTGGTCATAATGACCATCATTTTGTTAGGAGGAAAAAGTGGGATGCTTGCAAGCCGAAGAACACCATCCCAACCGTGTAGCACGGGGGTGGCAGCATTCTGTTGTGGGGGTGCTTTGCTGCAGGAGGAACTGGTGCACTTCACAAAATAGATGGCTTCATGAGGGAGGAAAATTATGTGGATATATTGAAGCAACATCTCAAGACATCAGTCAGGAAGTTAAAGCTTGGTCGCAAATGGGTCTTCCAAATCAACAATGACCCCAAGCATACTTCCAAAGTTGTTGCAAAATGGCTTAACTTCTTTTTTATCTTTATTTAACTAGGCAAGTCAGTTAACTTCTTCTGGCTGCAAGCCCGAAGCCGGGCACAATATGACAACAGCCACTTCAAGTGCAGGGTGCGAAATTCAAAATATATTTTTTAGAAATATTTTACTTTCACACATTAACAAGTCCAATACAGCATATGAAAGATAAACATCTTGTGAATCCAGCCAACATGTCCGATTTTTAAAATGTTTTACAGCGAAACACCACATATATTTATGTTAGCTCACCACCAAATACAAAAAAGGACAGACATTTTTCACAGCACAGGTAGCATGCACAAAGCCAACCTAACTAACCAAGAACCAACCAAACTAACCAAGAAACAACTTCATCAGATGACAGTCTTATAACATGTCATACAATAAATCTATGTTTTGTTCGAAAAATGTGCATATTTGAGGTATAAATCAGTTTTACATTGTAGCTACCATCACAGCTACCGTCACAAATAGGACCGAAGCAGCCAGAGTAATTACAGACACCAACGTCAAATACCTAAATACTCATCATAAAACATTTCTGAAAAATCGATGGTGTATAGCAAATTAAAGACAAACATCTTGTGAATCCAGCCAATATTTCCGATTTTTTAAGTGTTTTACAGCGAAAACACAATATAGCATTATATTAGCTTACTACAATAACCTACCACACTACCGCATTCATTCATCAAGGCACGTTAGCGATAGCAATAGGCACGTTAGCGATAGCGAATAAACCAGCAAAAGATATATCATTTTTGACTAACCTTGATAAGCTTCATCAGATGACAGTCCTATAACATCAGGTTATACATACACTTATGTTTTGTTCGAAAATGTGCATATTTAGAGCTGAAATCAGTGGTTATACATTGTGCTAACGTAGCATCTTTTTCCCAGAATGTGCGGATATTTTTATGGCACTCAACTATTCTGACCAAATAACTATACATAAACGTTACTAAAAAAAACATGTTGTATAGGAAATGATAGATACACTAGTTCTTAATGCAATCGCCGTGTTAGAATTCTAAAAATAACTTAATTACGACATCCAGCTTAGGTATAGCGAGAGAGTACCCAAAATCTGGGCGCAAACGACTATTTCACATGTTCGACAGATATATGAAATAGCATCATAAAATGGTTCCTACTTTTGATGATCTTTCATCAGAATGTTGTACAAGGGGTCCTTTGTCGGGAACAATCGATGTTTGGATTTAGAATGTCCTCTTCTCCAGTCAATTAGCACGGAAAGCCAGCAAAGTGGCGCGAAGCTCTCCTTCCTGAACAAAGGCACACAACGCAACACGCCTAACGTCCCGAAAGAATTTCAATAATCTAATAAAACTATATTGAAAAAACATACTTTACGATGATATTGTCACGTGTCAAATAAATTCAAAGCCGGAGATATTAGTCGTCTATAATGACAGCTTATCAGAAGGCAAAACCAGGTCCCTTCACGCGCTCTCCAGAAAACAGGAAACTGGTGACACGTCATGCCGAGAGCTTTTATTCGACCCCAGATCAAGTTATACACTCCATTTATTTTCTCACTGCCTGTCGACATCTAGTGGAAGACGTATGAAGTGCATGTATTCTAATAAATGTCAAGGACATTTATAGGCAGGCCCTAGAACAGAGCATCGATTTCAGATTTTCCACTTCCTGTCAGAAATTCGCCACTGGCGCCCTGTGCTCTTCACAGATGAAAGCAGGTTCACACTGAGCACATGAGCACATGTGACAGACGTGACAGAGTCTGGAGACGCCGTGGAGAACGTTCTGCTTCCTGCAACATCCTCCAGCATGACCGGTTTGGCGGTGGGTCAGTCATGGTGTGGGGTGGCATTTCTTTGTGGGGCCGCACAGCCCTCCATGTGCTCGCCAGAGGTAGCCTGACTGCCATTAGGTACCGAGATGAGATCCTCAGAGCCCTTGTGAGACCATATGCTGACACATGCACATTTGTGGCCTGCTGGAGGTCATTTTGCAGGGCTCTGGCAGTGCTCCTCCTTGCACAAAGGCGGAGGTAGCGGTCCTGCTGCTGGTTTGTTGCCCTCCTACGGCCTCCTCCACGTCTCCTGATGTACCGGCCTGTCTCCTGGTAGCGTCTCCATGCTCTGGACCCTACGCTGACAGACACAGCAAACCTTCTTGCCACAGCTCGCATTGATGTGCCATCCTGGATGAGCTGCACTACCTGAGCCACTTGTGTGGGTTGTAGACTCCGTCTCATGCTACCACTAGAGTGAAAGCACCGCCAGCATTCAAAAGTGACCAAAACTTCAGCCAGGAAGCATAGGAACTGAGAAGTGGTCTGTGGTCACCACCTGCAGAATCACTCCTTTATTGGGGGTGTCTTGCTAATTGCCTATAATTTCCACCTTTTGTCTAGTCCATTTGCACAACAGCATGTGAAATGTATTGTCAATCAGTGTTGCTTCCTAAGTGGACAGTTTGATTTCACAGAAGTGTGATTGACTTGGAGTTACATTGTGTTGTTTAAGTGTTCCCTTTATTTTTTTGAGCAGTGTAGTTATAAACATACTAAAACATGCTCAAATTAGTTAGTCATTTTCTAACATTTCCTCATCTGGAGCTAATTCTACAACATAGAAAATAATAAAAATAAAGAAAAACCGTTGAATGAGTAGTTGTGTCCAAACTTTTGACTGGTACTATATATGTTGGGGTGATTTTAAGGAATACAACACATGTTCAGTATGGGACCAGTCTGTTCTCATGCCAGTAGAATCACATGGGACCAGTCTGTTCTCATGGCAGTAGAATCACATGGGACCAGTCTGTTCTCATGGCAGTAGAATCACATGGGACCAGTCTGTTCTCATTGCAGTAGAATCACATGGGACCAGTCTGTTCTCATGCCAGTAGAATCACATGGGACCAGTCTGTTCCCTTGGCAGTAGAATCACATGGGACCAGTCTATTCTCATCCCTGTAGAATCATATGGGACCAGTCTGTTCTCATCCCTGTAGAATCACATGGGATCAGCTATAGCTAAAGTATAGAGGGATCGTAGGAGTAGATTTCTGAAAGGGAAGTTTGATTTTGAGGATGAGTTGAATGTCAAGTCTCATTTCTAACTCGGATTCTGAGATGTTCAGTTATGCTGAGTTGGAAAGTGTTTGAATGTAGGAAACACTTAACTTTACAGCCCCTTCTCAGGCAATCTAAATCATGCTCACCTCTCTGTCTCTCTCTCCTTCACCCTTCCCTCTTTCTCCCCTGTCTCTCTGTCCTTCGCCCTTCCCTCCTTCTCCCTCCGTCTCTCTCTGTCCTTCGCCCTTCCCTCCTTCTCCCTCTGTCTCTCTCTCCTTCGACCCTTCCCTCCTTCTCCCTATGTCTCTCTGTCCTTCGCCCTTCCCTCCTTCTCCCTCTGTCTCTCTCTCCTTCGCCCTTCCCTCCTTCTCCCTCTGTCTCTCTGTCCTTCGCCCTTCCCTCCTTCTCCCTCTGTCTCTCTGTCCTTCGCCCTTCCCTCCTTCTCCCTCTGTCTCTCTGTCCTTCGCCCTTCCCTCCTTCTCCCTCTGTCTCTCTGTCCTTCGCCTTTCCCTCCTTCTCCCTCTGTCTCTCTCTCCTTCGCCTTTCCCTCCTTCTCCCTCTGTCTCTCTGTCCTTCGCCCTTCCCCCCTTCTCCCTATGTCTCTATGTCAGTGAGCGTAGATGAGTTAGAACAGCAGTGGAGGAATCACTTCCATCGTTGGATGTCGTACATGTTGGAGTGGAAGAATTACTACTCTGACCACAGCATGAGCAGCCCAGAGGGTCAGAAGCAGCAGGACTGTGACCAGAGGCCCTTGGAGCCCTAGACATTTGACTGGACCCCTCAACCCATCAAGACTAACTTAAAAATTATACTTTGCTTTTCAACAAGACAATACATTGTGTCGGTAAAGAAAAGTTCACAACCATCATTTGTTTCTGTATGTAATGCCAGGCCTTTTCACTGATCACTGCTATATCTGTTTGTACTGCTATATCTGTTTGTTCTTGTCCTTTCAATTGGACCTGTGTCTTGCTTTGTGTATCTGACGATGTTATGTTTCTGTGTGTTTGGTGGGGTAAAGTAATGGGTGACATGATTCTGTGTGTTTGGTGGGGTAAAGTAATGGGTGACATGATTCTGTGTGTTTGGTGGGGTAAAGTAATGGGTGACATGATTATGTGTGTTTGGTGGGGTAAAGTAATGGGTGACATGATTCTGTGTGTTTGGTGGGGTAAAGTAATGGGTGACATGATTCTGTGTGTTTGGTGGGGTAAAGTAACATGAGAGATGATTGGTGGGGTAAAGTAACAGGAGAGATGTTTGGTGGGGTAAAGTAACAGGAGAGATGTTTGGTGGGGTAAAGTAACAGGAGAGATGTTTGGTGGGGTAAAGTAACAGGAGAGATGTTTGGTGGGGTAAAGTAACAGGAGAGATGTTTGGTGGGGTAAAGTAACAGGAGAGATGTTTGGTGGGGTAAAGTAACAGGAGAGATGTTTGGTGGGGTAAAGTAACAGGAGAGATGTTTGGTGGGGTAAAGTAACAGGAGAGATGTTTGGTGGGGTAAAGTAACAGGAGAGATGTTTGGTGGGGTAAAGTAACAGGAGAGATGTTTGGTGGGGTAAAGTAACAGGAGAGATGTTTGGTGGGGTAAAGTAACAGGAGATTAATCAGAGTAACAATGCAAAGGTCACATAGTGTTGACTTAAAGAAAATCAATAGGAAATAAACTATTCTGATTGGATTATCTTTTATATGACAAATTATAATCCTTTGATGCAAGATTCATTTGTGTTCATTTATTTGTGTGTGTGTGTGTGTATGTATGTGTGAGTCTTTGTCCGTGTGTACCTTATATGTTCACTGTTTATTTACTGTGTCTGTGTGTGTATTCATGTCGATTTAATAAACAAATAAATTCTTCATACAGAACTATGCATTCTATTTGGTGGGGATAACGCTGACTGCTCTGAGTAGGACATTCATTGATCTATTCATCTCTTTTACTTGTTATATATGTATTTTTCTGTGACAGATGATCTGAGATCCTTAAATGCCGTAGCCTATTATTTGGGCCATAACCAGTTTGAATTGTTCCTCAAAAACCTACACACGCACGCACGAGAGAGTACATTGTCTGTGGTGGAAGTCATACCTTATGGATCCTTGCAAAGAGAGAGAGAGAGACTATAAATGAGCTGTCTGGGTGGTACAGAAGGAGAGTTTTTAAGTATGTTTGTGTGATGGCACATGAGCAGTGTAGGTGATGGACCTCTTAAAGGCTTGGTTTTGCTTTCTTCTTTAGTTTGATTGCCTTTGAGGTGTAAAACGTGTGTATATTTAACTTTAAATAAAGTTTGAGTTGATTTGATCTGTTTAATGTTCCCTTTGTGTCCCATTTTTCATCTTATGTTTAATTTTTTGGGCATCGTTTCACATCATGTCTGTTTCTAAAATTAGGGTTTCGGGATTGCCTAGAACTTAGAAAAATTGTTTTGATGTGATTGTGTCTTTTGCCCATCAAATCACTGTCAGAACAGATTTGGACTTGTATATGTAAGTCTGACACTTTAACATTTAACATGTTTTATTGTGACACATACACACATATATACACACACACAAACACACATTAGAGCTGCCTACTCTGCAAGGTCCTTTATCTCAATGGCATTTCCTGGTTTAAATAAAGGTTAAAAAGTAATACGAATAAAAAAGTGACAGCCAACCTCACAACTACTGGTCGTTCGTCTGAGGTGGCTGTGAGGCGAGGCCTGATTTATCACTGTGGAGGCTGGACGACTGCTCTGGAAGGCAGGGACAGTCTCTTTAGGGTCAGACACTAGACTGAGGTTTAAATAATGAAAGGAATCTAAATGATAGATAAAATAGAGAAAGATAGGTAGAAAGGACCAGACACGAGGAGGAGGGAGAGAAGGGCAGACAGAGTGGGCTTGAAGAGAGAGAAAGTGAGAGAAAGAGCGAGTTGTCCACAGGGACCTGGGTTATTTCTCCTAGTGATTTCCGCTGTGCCTAGAGGTTCCTGCCCTAGAAAACCACTGCGTTGTCTCTAATTAGACACCTAATTGCAATCTAAAGCTGGCATAGATTTAGACCAATAGTTTACCTCGCCTCTTTTTCTCTCCTCTTCATCTCTTTTGTTACTGGGTTACACCCGAGTATTGACCACAGTGTTATCATAGACAGTTACAGACAGGCAGACTGGGTTACACCCGAGTATTGACCACAGTGTTATCATAGACAGCTACAGACAGGCAGACTGGGTTACACCTGAGTATTGACCACAGTGTTATCATAGACAGCTACAGACAGCCAGACTGGGTTACACCCGAGTATTGCCCACAGTGTTATCATAGACAGTTGCAGACTGGGTTACACTTGGGTATTGGCCACAGAGTCTTATCATAGGGCGTTACAGACAGGCAGACTGTGTTACCCCTGCGTATTGAGACTCTAATTTCAGGGCCAAATGGAAGGAGAGAAGCAGAGGGTGAGACAGGGAGAGATACAGAGGGAAAGGAGAGAGAGATTGGGGACATAGAGGGGACATGCTTGTCCCTATGAAGGTATGAATTCAAAATGAATTTAAATGGATCTTGTGGTTAGAAAAGTGTCCACATAGTCAGATAGTAACAGTCTAATCTGACACCAGCTTGACAAATGCATGACATCACAATTTGAAGGAGAAAACACACTAAACTGTAAGACTCAAAAGGTAGTCCCTGCCCCCAGCTAACATGAATTCCCCATAGATGTACACGTATTCTCCCTCCTGAGAAGTCATAAAATGCCAGGGAATAAATGCCATGGCAACGTGAGAGCTGATGTGCGCTATGCTGTCATCGGGGATAGAGTGACGCGTCATTTCAATGAGACAGGCAAATTATAGAGAAAAAGATTGAACGATAGAGAGAGAGAAAATTAAACGTAGCCTCTGAAAGTGTGAAGGGATTTCTTGACATTGAACAACAGAGGGGGAGACAGGTGAAATGTAGAAAGCTTATGATGGAGAAAAGTGGAAGGTATAATATAATTATTTGAGGAAGATAAGACAAGTTTTGTAACAACTCTCCAAGCTCATGTTTTTATGCATACAATGTAGTTTAGCGACGGCTGGGCCGATACTTGTTTGAAATAAAGTGACAAATGTTATTGTTCTTTCTTGCTTAATCTCTCTCTCTCGCTCTCTCTCTCTGTCTCTCTCTCTCTCTTGCACTATCTCTCTCTCTCTCGTGCTCTCTCTCTCTCTCTCCATCGTGCGCCATCTATCTCTCTCTCTCCATCTCTCCATCTTGCTCTCTCCATCTCTCAATCTTGCTCTCTCCATCTCTCCATCTTGCTCACTCCATCTCTCCATCTTGCTCTCTCTCTCTCTCTGTCTCTCTCTCTCTCTTTCTCTCCCTCCATCTCCATCTCATCTCGCTCCATTTCTTTCCCAATCTCTCTATCTCTCTCTCTCACTCCATCTATCTATCTCTCTCCATCTAGCTCCCTCTCTCTCTCTCTATTGTTGTCCTATCTGTTCTCTTTCTGATGGAGGTTGTGTAAGACTTTCCTCAGCTGAAGTATACTGTTAGACGTAAACTAGGCCAAGGTGGAATGGGCTTTACTGGCATGTGAAACATATGTTACATTGCCAAAGCAAGTGAAATAGAAAATAAACAAAAGAGAAATAAACAATAAAAAATGGTGATGGCTGTGATTGCACACTGTGGTATTTCACCCAATAGACATGGGAGTTCTTCAAAATTGGATTTGTTTTCGAATTCTTTGTGGGTCTGAGTAATCTGAGGGAAATATGTGTCTCTAATATGGTCTTACATTGGGCAGGAGGTTAGGAAGTGCAGCTCAGTTTCCACCTCATGTTGTGGGCAGTGTGCACATAGCCTGTCTTCTCTTGAGAGCCAGGTCTGCCTACGTCAAGTAATTATCTTTTTGTTTTCTCATGATTTGGTTGGGTTTAATTGTGTTGCTGTCCTGGGGCTCTGTGGGGTCTATTTTTGTTTGTAAACTGAGCCCCAGGACCAGCTTAGGGGACTCTTCTCCAGGTTCATCTCTTTGTAAATGATGGCTTGGTTATGGGAGGTTTGGTAAGCGCTTCCTTTTAGGTGGTTGTAGAATTTAACAGCTCTTTTCTGGACTTTGATAATTAGCGGGTATCGGCCTAATTCTGCTCTGCATGCGTTCTTTGGTGTTTTCACATTGTACACTGGGGATATTTTTGCAGAATTCTGCATGCAGTCTCAATTTGGTGTTTGTCCCATTTTGTGAATTCGTGGTTGGTGAGCGGACCCCAGAACTCACAGCCATAAAGGGCAATGGGTTCTATAACGGATTCAAGTATTTTTAACCAGATCCTATTTGGTATGTTGAATTTTCTGTTCCTTTTCATGTCATAGAAGCCCCTTCTTGCCTTGTCTCTCATATCGTTCTCAACTTTGTGGAAGTTACCTGTGGCGCTGTCACGTTCCTGACCTGTTTTCTGTTATTTTTGTATGTGTTTAGTTGGTCAGGGCGTGAGTTGGGGTGGGCATTCTATGTTTTGTGTTTCTATGTTTAGGTCATTTGTAATTTAGCCTTATATGGTTCTCAATCAGGGACAGGTGTTTGACGTTTCCTCTGATTGAAAACCATATTAAGGTAGGCTGTTCACACTGTTCGTTTGTGGGTGGTTGTCTTCCGTGTCTGTGTATGTCGCACCACACGGGACTGTTTCGGTTTGTTCGTTCGTTTGTTGTAGTCTGTACCTGTTCGTGCGTTCTTCGTGTTATATGTAAGTTGTCATGTTTTAGGTCAGTCTACGTGCGTTTGTTATTTTGTAGTTTGTTGAAGTGTTTTCGGTTTTCGTATTTACTTTAATAAACGTAATTATGTCTACATTCCACGCTGCGCTTTGGTCCAATCCCTACTCCTCCTCTTCTTCCGAAGAGGAGGAGGACAGCCGTTACAGAACCACCCACCAACCATGGAGCAAGCAGCGTGAGAGGAACCAGCAGCAGCGGCCAAAGAACCAGGACTCGTGGACATGGGAGGATGTTTTGAACGGCAAGGGTTGCTACACATGGGAGGAGATCCGGGCTGGAAGAGATCGCCTCCCATGGGAACAGCTGGAGGCGATTAGGAGAGCAGAGGCAACCGGAGAGAGGAACCCGAGTTATGAGGGTACGCGACTAGCAAGGAAGCCTGTGAGTAAACCCCAAACATTTCTTGGGGGGGGGCTAGAAGGGAGAGTGGCGAAGTCAGGTAGGAGACCTGCGCCCACTCCCTGTACTTACCGTGGAGAGCGAGAGTACGGGCAGACACGTGTTACGCAGTAGAGCGCATGGTATCTCCTGTACGTGTGCATAGCCCGGTGCGGTAAATACCAGCTCCTCGTATCGGCCGGGCCAGATTGAGCATTGAGCCAAGTGCCATGAAGCCGGCTCTACACATCTGGCCACCAGTGCGTCTCCTCGGGCCGGCTTACATGGCACCAGCCTTACGCATGGTGTCCCCGGTTCGCCTACATAGCCCGGTGCGGGTTATTCCACCTCCCCGCACTGGTCGGGCGACGGGGAGCATACAACCAGGTAAGTTTGGGCAGGCTCAGTGCTCAAGGGAGCCAGTAAGCCTGCACGGTCCGGTATTTCCGGCGCCACCTCCCCGCTCCAGCCCAGTACCACCTGTGCCTACACCACGCACCAGGCTTCCAGTGCGTCTCCAGAGCCCTGTTCCTCCTCCACGCACTCTCCCTGTGGTGCGTGTCTCCAGCCCAGTGCCTCCAGTCCCGGCACCACGCATCAAGCCTCCTGTGCATCTCCAGAGCCCTGTACGCACTGTTCCTTATCCCCGTACTCGCCCTGATGTGCGTGCCCTCAGCCCGGTAACACCAGTGCCGGTACCACGCACCAGGCCTATAGTACGCCTTGAGAGTCCAGTGTGCCCTGTTGTTGTTCCCCGCACTAGCCTGATGGTGCGTGTCCTTAGCCCGGTACCTCCAGTTCCGGTACCACGCACCAGGCCTACAGTGCGTCTCAGCCGGCCAGAGTCTGCCGTCTGCCAAGCGGCGCCTGAACTGCCCGTCTGCCAAGCGGCGCCTGAACTGCCCGTCTGCCCAACGGCGCCTGAACTGCCCGTCTGCCTAAAGCCGTCTGAACTGTCCGTCTGCCAAGCGCCGCATGAACTGCCCGTCGGTACTGAGCCTTCAAAGCCGCCCGTCTGCCATGAGCCTGCAAAGCCGCCCGTCTGCCAAGAGCCTTCAGAGCCGTCCGCCAGACAGGAGCCGCTAGAGCCTTCCGCCAGACAGGAGCCGCTAGAGCCTTCCGCCAGACAGGATCAGCCATAGCCTTCCGCCAGACAGGATCAGCCAGAGTCTTCCGCCAGACAGGAACAGCCAGAGCCGTCAGCGAGCCATGACCAGCCAGAGCCGTCAGCGAGCCATGACCAGCCAGAGCCGTCAGCGAGCCATGACCAGCCAGAGCCGTCAGCGAGCCATGACCAGCCAGAGCCGTCAGCGAGCCATGACCAGCCAGAGCTGTCAGCGAGCCATGACCAGCCAGAGCCGTCAGCGAGCCATGACCAGCCAGAGCCGTCATCCAGCCATGACCAGACAGAGCCGTCATCCAGCCATGACCAGCCAGAGCCGTCATCCAGCCATGACCAGCCAGAGCCGTCATCCAGCCATGACCAGCCAGAGCCGTCATCCAGCCATGACCAGCCAGAGCCGTCATCCAGCCATGACCAGCCAGAGCCGTCATCCAGCCATGACCAGCCAGAGCCGTCATCCAGCCATGACCAGCCAGAGCCGTCATCCAGCCATGACCAGCCAGAGCCGTCATCCAGCCAGGATCCGCCAGAGCCAGCCAGCCAGGATCCGCCAGAGCCAGCCAGCCAGGATCCGCCAGAGCCAGCCAGCCCGGATCCGCCAGAGCCAGCCAGCCAGGATCCGCCATCCAGTCCGGTGCTGCCGTCCCTCAGTCCGGAGCTGCCGTCCCTCAGTCCGGAGCTGCCCCTTATCCCGGTGCTGCTCCTTATCCCGGTGATGCCCCTTAATTTAGGTGGGGTTATTTGGAGGGTGGTCATTGAGAGGGGGATAAAAAAGCGGGGATTTATTATGGTGGGATGGGGACCACGCCCAGAGCCTGAGCCGCCACCGTGGACAGATGCCCACCCAGACCCTCCCCTAGACTTTTGGTGGTGCGTCCGGAGTTCGCACCTTGAGGGGGGGGTTCTGTCACGTTCCTGACCTGTTTTCTGTTATTTTTGTATGTGTTTAGTTGGTCAGGGCGTGAGTTGGGGTGGGCATTCTATGTTTTGTGTTTCTATGTTTAGGTCATTTGTAATTTAGCCTTATATGGTTCTCAATCAGGGACAGGTGTTTGACGTTTCCTCTGATTGAGAACCATATAAAGGTAGGCTGTTCACACTGTTCGTTTGTGGGTGGTTGTCTTCCGTGTCTGTGTATGTCGCACCACACGGTACTGTTTCGGTTTGACTGTTTCGGTTTGTTCGTTCGTTTGTTGTAGTCTGTACCTGTTCGTGCGTTCTTCGTGTTATATGTAAGTTGTCATGTTTTAGGTCAGTCTACGTGCGTTTGTTATTTTGTAGTTTGTTGAAGTGTTTTCGGTTTTCGTATTTACTTTAATAAACTTAATTATGTCTACATTCCACGCTGCGCTTTGGTCCAATCCCTATTCCTCCTCTTCTTCCGAAGAGGAGGAGGACAGCCGTTACAGGCGCTGATGTTTAGACCGAAGTATGTATAGTTTTGTGTGCTCTAGGTCAGGTATTCCCAAACAGGGGAACGCACAATGTCGCCGGGGGTACGCCAAATAAAAATGTGATTCACATTTATTTTTAAATAAAACAATTTTCAAACAGTCCATTTATTTTTTCTAACAGGGCTATACATTTGGGTGAGGTTTTTTTCTCACCCGAGTAGCCTCGTTTCACTGCCCACATTTTTTTTACCATCTAGTGTTCAACGAAATAACAACAATATCAAATACAGGTAGCCTAGCCAAATAATTAACATCCAATCACATGAACCGCTATTCTCTCGTCGGAATTCCACTAACGGTCCGTGTGTAGCAAAACGTAGCTGATGCTCATGTTGGTATCTGTACTTATGGCACAAAAGCCATGACAGGGAGAGATAGTGGAGTGGTAATGCGTGTGCCTAATGTTGCTCCCGACGCAACTTGCCACTTGGGTACACTGCAGCATCCATCGAGAGGCTCTTGCTGCCAAGGGAATGCCTGACAGATTGAAATACATTTTGGACACTACAGTGAAAATGGTTCATGTTCATGCCCCTGAAAGCTAGCTAGCTAAGTTGCCATAAATGTTTAATGCTTTTTGACTTGTCCCCAAATTAATATAGTTGGTTCAGAGTTTGATTTGATATTCAAACCTGCGTGTCCTGATTTTGAACAAAATCATCATGCGCGATGGCGCAACCGTGCGGTCTTGTCAGCATGTCAGAGATTCTTTGTTGAGGTCAGTGATAAAATAGTCTACAGTACTACTGCCAAGAGATGAGCTATAGGTGTACCTACCGTAGAAGTCCCCCCGAAGAGCACAGCTGCAGGAGTTGTGACCCATTATTGTTTGTTGTTTGCTGTACTTGTGTCTAGGAGGGCACATGGGGGAGGGAATGCTGTCACCTCAGGGTAGGTGTTTGTCCCCCTGTGTGCTGAGGGTGTCAGGTTCTTGTCCAGTTCTGGCAAAGACTAGTACATGTCCCTGGGCCTGGAAATGGTTGACTTCCCCCTCTAGAATGGAGAAGCTGTGGGGATTCTATTGGGGGGATGTAGGTAGCACGCATGAGAACTTTTTTCTCTGTTGAGATCATTTCCTTATTAATTTTTAGCCAGATGAAAAATGTTCCTGTTTTGGGTTAGGTCTGCTCTATACCAAATTAGCATAACCCCTGAGTCTCTTCCCTGTTTGACAGCTTGTAGTTTGGTGGATGGGACTACCAGCTCTCTGTGACCTGGAGGGCAACCAGGAGGTCCGTCTCCTTTATACCATGTTTCTTGTAGTATGACAATGTCTTTATTTCCACATTTCCTTGAGGAAGTCTGGGTTCCAGCTCTGTAGGCCAAAGGCTGGCCTCAAGATGGTTATTCAAAGGGTTCTCCTGTGGGGACACGCACAGTGGGATCACCACGACTACCTATCATCATTACTACTATTACTACCACTACTATCATCATTACTACCACTAATATCATCATTATTACCACTACTATCATCATTACTACCACTACCACTACTATCATCATTACTACCACTACTATCATCATTACTACCACTACATCATCATTACTACCACTACTATCATCATTACTACCACTACTATCATCATTATTACCACTACTATCATCATTACTACCACTACTATCATCATTACTACCACTACTATCATCATTACTACCACTAATATCATCATTATTACCACTACTATCATCATTACTACCACTACTATCATCATTACTACCACTACTATCATCATTATTACCACTACTATCATCATTACTACCACTACTATCAGCATTATTACCACTACTATCATCATTACTACCACTACTATCATCATTACTACCACTACTATCATCATTACTACCACTACTATCATCATTACTACCACTACTATCATCATCACTACCACTACTAGCATCATTACTACCACTACAACTAATATCATCATTACTAACCCTACTATCATCATTACTACCACTACACCTAATATCATCATTACTACCACTACTATCATCATTACTACCACTACAACTACTATCATCATTACTACCACTACTATCATCATTACTACCACTACAAATAATATCATCATTACTACCACTACTATCATCATTACTACCACTACTATCATCATTACTACCACTACTATCATCATTACTACCACCACTTTCATCATTACTACCACTACTTTCACCATTACTATCACTACATCATCATTATTACCACTACAATCATCATTACTACCACTACTATCATCATTACTACCACTAATATCATCATTATTATCACTACATCATCATTATTACCACTACTATCATCATTACTACCACTACTATCATCATTACTACCACTACTATCATCATTACTACCACTACTATCATCATTACTACCACTACTATCATCATTACTACCACTACTATCATCATTACTACCACTACTATCATCATTATTATCACTACATCATCATTATTACCACTACTATCATCATTACTACCACTACAACTAATATCATCATTACTACCACTACTATCATCATTACTACCACTACTATCATCATTACTACCACTACTATCATCATTACTACCACCACTATCATCATTACTACCACTACTATCACCATTACTATCACTACATCATCATTATTACCACTACTATCATCATTACTACCACTACTATCATCATTACTACCACTACTATCATCATTATTATCACTACATCATCATTATTACCACTACTGTCATCATTAATACCACTACTATCATCATTATTATCACTACATCATCATTATTACCACTACTACCATCATTACTACC
Source organism: Salvelinus namaycush (assembly GCF_016432855.1). Classification (NCBI taxonomy): domain Eukaryota; kingdom Metazoa; phylum Chordata; class Actinopteri; order Salmoniformes; family Salmonidae; genus Salvelinus; species Salvelinus namaycush. Next base: position 61,872 of record NW_024061292.1, read on the forward strand.
ACTACTATCATCATTACTACCACTATTATCATCATTACTACCACTACCACTACTATCATCATTACTATCACTACATCATCATTATTACCACTACTATCATCATTACTATCACTACTATCATCATTACTACCACTACTATCATCATTACTACCACTACCACTACTATCATCATTACTACCACTACCACTACTATCATCATTACTATCACTACATCATCATTACTACCACTACCACTACTATCATCATTACTACCACTACTATCATCATTACTACCACTACATCATCATTACTACCACTACTATCATCATTACTACCACTACTATCATCATTATTACCACTACTATCATCATTACTACCACTACTATCATCATTACTACCACTACTATCATCATTACTACCACTAATATCATCATTATTACCACTACTATCATCATTACTACCACTACTATCATCATTACTACCACTACTATCATCATTATTACCACTACTATCATCATTACTACCACTACTATCAGCATTATTACCACTACTATCATCATTACTACCACTACTATCATCATTACTACCACTACTATCATCATTACTACCACTACTATCATCATTACTACCACTACTATCATCATCACTACCACTACTAGCATCATTACTACCACTACAACTAATATCATCATTACTAACCCTACTATCATCATTACTACCACTACACCTAATATCATCATTACTACCACTACTATCATCATTACTACCACTACAACTACTATCATCATTACTACCACTACTATCATCATTACTACCACTACAAATAATATCATCATTACTACCACTACTATCATCATTACTACCACTACTATCATCATTACTACCACTACTATCATCATTACTACCACCACTTTCATCATTACTACCACTACTTTCACCATTACTATCACTACATCATCATTATTACCACTACAATCATCATTACTACCACTACTATCATCATTACTACCACTAATATCATCATTATTATCACTACATCATCATTATTACCACTACTATCATCATTACTACCACTACTATCATCATTACTACCACTACTATCATCATTACTACCACTACTATCATCATTACTACCACTACTATCATCATTACTACCACTACTATCATCATTACTACCACTACTATCATCATTATTATCACTACATCATCATTATTACCACTACTATCATCATTACTACCACTACAACTAATATCATCATTACTACCACTACTATCATCATTACTACCACTACTATCATCATTACTACCACTACTATCATCATTACTACCACCACTATCATCATTACTACCACTACTATCACCATTACTATCACTACATCATCATTATTACCACTACTATCATCATTACTACCACTACTATCATCATTACTACCACTACTATCATCATTATTATCACTACATCATCATTATTACCACTACTGTCATCATTAATACCACTACTATCATCATTATTATCACTACATCATCATTATTACCACTACTACCATCATTACTACCACTACTATCATCATTACTACCACTATTATCATCATTACTACCACTACCACTACTATCATCATTACTATCACTACATCATCATTATTACCACTACTATCATCATTACTATCACTACTATCATCATTACTACCACTACTATCATCATTACTACCACTACCACTACTATCATCATTACTACCACTACCACTACTATCATCATTACTATCACTACATCATCATTATTACCACTACTATCATCATTACTATCACTACATCATCATTATTACCACTACTATCATCATTACTATCACTACATCATCATTATTACCACTACTATCATCATTACTACCACTACTATCATCATTACTACCACTACTATCATCATTACTACCACTAATATCATCATTACTACCACTACTATCATCATTACTACCACTTCCACTACTATAATCATTACTACCACTACTATCATCATTACTACCACTACTATCATCATTACTACCACTACTATCATCATTACTACCACTACTATCACCATTACTATCACTACATCATCATTACTACCACTACTATCATCATTACTATCACTACTATCATCATTACTACCACTACTATCATCATTACTACCACTACTATCATCATTACTACCACTAATATCATCATTACTACCACTACTATCATCATTACTACCACTTCCACTACTATAATCATTACTACCACTACTATCATCATTACTTCCACTACTATCATCATTACTACCACTACTATCACCATTACTATCACTACATCATCATTACTACCACTACTATCATCATTACTACCACTACTATCATCATTACTACCACTACTATCATCATTATTATCACTACATCATCATTATTACCACTACTATCATCATTACTACCACTACAACTAATATCATCATTACTACCACTACTATCATCATTACTACCACTACTATCATCATTACTACCACTACTATCACCATTACTATCACTACATCATCATTATTACCACTACTATCATCATTACTACCACTACTATCATCATTACTACCACTACTATCATCATTATTATCACTACATCATCATTATTACCACTACTGTCATCATTAATACCACTACTATCATCATTATTATCACTACATCATCATTATTACCACTACTACCATCATTACTACCACTACTATCATCATTACTACCACTATTATCATCATTACTACCACTACCACTACTATCATCATTACTATCACTACATCATCATTATTACCACTACTATCATCATTACTATCACTACTATAATCATTACTACCACTACTATCATCATTACTACCACTACCACTACTATCATCATTACTACCACTACCACTACTATCATCATTACTATCACTACATCATCATTATTACCACTACTATCATCATTACTATCACTACATCATCATTATTACCACTACTATCATCATTACTATCACTACATCATCATTATTACCACTACTATCATCATTACTACCACTACTATCATCATTACTACCACTACTATCATCATTACTACCACTAATATCATCATTACTACCACTACTATCATCATTACTACCACTTCCACTACTATAATCATTACTACCACTACTATCATCATTACTACCACTACTATCATCATTACTACCACTACTATCATCATTACTACCACTACTATCACCATTACTATCACTACATCATCATTACTACCACTACTATCATCATTACTATCACTACTATCATCATTACTACCACTACTATCATCATTACTACCACTACTATCATCATTACTACCACTACTATCATCATTACTACCACTTCCACTACTATAATCATTACTACCACTACTATCATCATTACTTCCACTACTATCATCATTACTACCACTACTATCACCATTACTATCACTACATCATCATTACTACCACTACTATCATCATTACTACCACTACCACCACTATCAGAATTTCTACTACTACTTCTACTACCATCGTCATTACTACGATTACCACTACTATCACCCCTACTACCATTACACTAGTTTTTTTACTATCAACCCTACTACCCTTAATAATAACACTAATAAGAAGTGTTACTGCGCATTATTCTGATGTAATTATTCCGTGTTCTGCAGGCTATGGCATACTTTTGCAGGCAATTACATATTTGGAGCCGTGTCTCCTTCAACCATAAGTGTATATAGTTTTTCCTCTGGGGTTAATCATTAGAAATTTGCAATACATTTTGTAATTTCTTCATTGGTTGAATTGAATAAAATTCAAAAATGTTGAATTGACCCTAACCCTGTCTGTTACTAAGGACATTTTTTAAATCTATGCCTCTACCTCCCTTGTTGTGCAGTGACCACATACACGCTCCTCTTTGGGTAGCCATGTCTTTTTATGTCTCCCTTTTTCTACCGCCAACTGGTGGTCACTGAGCTTGTATTTGATCAGGATCTGTTTTTGTTTATATATGATCTTTTTGTGCCAAATAGCAATTTAATATATATATATATTTTGTTTTTCCCCAATTTGTCAAAAAATTTGGTTTTCAATTCTGAAACATCCTGATTCATTTCCCTGTGTGTTTGGATCATGGGTTTGTTTAGTGTTTAACAGCTGACATAGGGGACTCTTTTCAGGGTTTAGCTCTTGAGATTCCAGTGCTTTGAATTGTAAGGATGTTGTAGGGCTTGATTATAAACGTTACCACATTTTTTGTGTCTTTTTTCTTTATATTTACAATTAGAGGGAATCTTCCAAGTTCTGCTCTGCAAGCATTATTTGGTACTTAGAACATATGTTTTTAGGATCATGCTGCAGAATTCTGTATTAAGATTTTCTATTGGGTTTTTCACCCAATGCCTAAAAGCGTAATTACAGGTTGGACCCTAAACCTCACTGCCATGTAGTAGCGCATTTGGTCAAATTAAACTATTGAATATTTTGCTGCAGATTTGGATTTGAATATCTATTTTTGAACATGATCTTTTTATAGGATAAAATGCTTTGCAGGTCTTTTCTTTTGGTACATTCACTGCCAGACCAAAGCCACCAGAGGCAATGATTATTTAGTCACATGTAGCTATGCCGTTGGGCATGTTCAACCGACCAAAGCCACCAGAGGCAATGATTATTTAGTCACATGTAGCTATGCCGTTGGGCATGTTCAACCGTGGTTTTTCATCATTTGAAGGAGTTGTTTGTTGCTTTGATTCGTGGCCTTTCTCGCTCCACTTGCCTTCTGCACACAAAATCACCTGGCGGAGTATGGACTCTCTTCTCTCCTTCCATGGTGTCCTCTCCACCTACCCCACTATCTTTCACTGTGTGGTGTATTTACAGCTTTATTGGAGCTCTGCTGTCTCTTTGATGTGAGATTTTAAGCCCGCTACACCGTGAGTTTCACTCTCTCTGAAAGCTAAAGGATAGGATGGATTGGGCTGAATCTCAATTGATTTATTACAGCAGAGTTGAGTGTCAGGGAAGGTGTGTGTGCGTGTGCGCGGATGTGTATTGGTGTGTGTGAGAGAGGGGTGATTTATCCAAGAGAGTCAGAATATCCCTTTGTAGAGCCACTACCAGCTCCTACAGAGAAACTGTGTATGGAAGATAGAGATACAAAACATTTGCCCAGAGTCTTTTTCCATCTAAATGCTAGTGACACGTGCATACACACATACTATGGTCCCATACCCCATAGTACCATATCATGGAGATAAGGATTATCTGAGTCATATTCAGGAGTCTGAAGGGCAAGGCTGTCTCGCTCTTATGACATCAGCAGATTATATCTGACTCACCAGGACCCCTGGACCTCCTCTCAGGCTTTCCTAACTGTGCAGAAGAAGAAGAGAGAGAGAGAGAGAGAGAGAGAGAGAGAGAGAGCGAGAGAGGGAGAGAGAGAGCGAGAGAGGGAGAGAGAGAGAGAGAGAGAGAGAGAGAGAGAGAGAGAGAGAGAGAGAGAGAGAGAGAGAGAGAGAGAGAGAGAGAGAGAGAGAGAGAGAGAGAGAAAGGGAGAGAGAAAGGGAGAGATAAAGGGAGAGAGAGAGAGAGAGAGAGAAAGGGAGAGAGAGAGAGGGAGAGAGAGAGAGAGTGTGAGAAAGAGAGAGAGATGGGTGACATGGAGAGTGGGCGTTGTTAGTGGCTCACAGAACTGAAATGGGTTTGCTTTATGTAATTTAATTAGTGAAAGTAGACCATGTACTAAGACCTACAGCCCCAGGGGCCTGTGTGACTATCTTCAGGACAAACTCTCCTATTATGTCCATCATCTGAAAGACAAGGAGTGGTGAGGACATGAAGATGGGAGGGTAACCTCCAAATGAGCACATTAATCCAAATGCTCAGATGGAAATGATGTATAAGAATAGTTTGACTAATAACAACAAGATAGCAAATGTAAAATATATTTTGTGTGTAAAAAGTATGTAGGTTCAGAACTTTTGTGAAACAGCAGAGTTAAAAATATTTGGCAAATCAAACAGGATTGAAAGAGATGGGAGAAGTTGGGGGTAGAGGAAGGACAGGACTAAAAACAAACAAAATGTAACTATTGTATCCGTAAAATGTATATAGTATGTATAACCTGGAAGTAGAAGCCTAAGTGTTGTCGTTTGTTAGTTTACTTTAATTAGTGGAGGTGTTGAAGGGGTTTGCAGAAAATAATGAAGAAAAATGTATTCATAAAAAATATGTATATATACAGTACCATTCAAAAGTTTGGACACACCTACTGATTCCATGGTTTTTCTTTACTTTTTACTATTTTCTACTAGTGAGGACATCAACACTATGAAATAACACACATGGCATCATATACTAAAAACAAAGAAAAACCATTCAATGAGCAGGTGTGTCCAAACTTTTGACTGGTACTGTACTCACATGTACACATACATTCATACAAGTACACATATGGAATCATGTAGTAAGCCAAAAAGTGTTAAACAAATGTTATATTTGTATTTATTTTATATTTGACATTCTTCAAAGTAGCCACCCGTTGCCTTGATGACAGCTTTGCTCACTCTTGGCTTTCTCTCAACCAGCCCGCGTGATCAAAACAATCTTGAAGTGTGGATTCCAATTGGTCAGACCAGCGTTGAATAGTCCTTAGCACGGGTACTTTCTGTTTGAGTTTATGTCTATAGGAATGGAGGAGCAAAATGGAGTCGTGGTCAGATTTGCCGAAGGGAGGGCGGGGGGGGGGGGGCATTGTAGGCATCCCGGAAGTTGGAATAGCATTGGTCGAGTGTTTTAGCAGCATGGGTACTGCAGGAAATATGTTGATAGAACTTCGGTAGCGTTTTCCTTAAATGTGCTTTGTTAAAATTCCCAGCTATAATAAATGTGTGGTTTCCAGTTTGCATATAGTCCAGTAAAGTTTTTTGAGGGCCATCGTGGTATTGGCTTGAGGGAGAATATACATGGCTGTGACTATATCTGAAGAGAATTCTCTTGGGAGATAATACGGTTGGCATTTGATTTTGAGGTATTCTACGTCAGGTGAACAAAAGGACTTGAGTTTCTGTATGTTATCACAATCCCACCACAATCACACCATGAGTTGTTACTCATGAAACATACACCCCCGCCCTTCTTCTTCCCGGAGACATATTTATTCCTGTCTGCGCGATGAACTGAGAACCCAACTGGCTGTACGGACTCAGACAGTATATCCAGAGTTAGCCATGTTTCCATGAAACAGCGTCTGTTACAATCCCTGATGTCTCTCTGGAAGGAAATCCTTGCCCTCAGCTCATCAACTTTATTATCCAGAGACTGAACATTAGCGAGCAATATACCCGGAAGCGGTAGGTGTTGTGCACACCTCCTGAATCGGACTAGAAGTCCTGTCCGAGATACATGGTTAAATATTTTCATCATTCTAGATTGCAGCCTGTAGCAACAAGAAGAAGTGCTGCGATGTGTGTGGACCCAAGAAGGACAGGAAGACACAGTACACATTAATCAAATGCAATAAATACATTTGTAACACTCTGTCCCACATGTGGTGTGTAGACCGATCTTAATTTGGGTTTAATGGGGCTCATTTATCATTTCCGTAAAATACTGTATGTAAAATGTGTCCTTACAATTTGTTCAGTTCAAAGCAATACACATCAGTGGTGATGAATACCTTGTTACATTTATATTTCATCAAGATAAAAACATATTTTTTTTACCCATGTCTTCATTATAATTGATTTTTGTTTCTAAAAAATCACATTTTATAAAAATGCATAGCGCTTTGATTGATAAATGTGATCAAACAGAGGTAAATGGCAAATATTAACCATGTGTGCTTTATATAGAAGTCAACATCTAAGTGTTATGTATTTTTACATACATTGTTATCTCTGTACTGTTTTAAAAACCCAATAATGTGGGTCCGTCAGACACAGGGAACATTGGGTGAATAACAAAAACATGAACACCACACAAGGGTTAACTGTTATGATCCAAATGGCAGTAAGAATGTGATATTTGGAATCGCGCCGGAGGGGATAGCTGACGTTTTAACGGCTCCTGAGGAATTGTGCTATTTTGTGTGTTTTTTCGCATTGTTGGTAACTTTTTTTGTGCATAATGTTTGTGGTACCGTCTCTTATGACCAAAAAGAGCTTCTGGATGTCAGAACAGCGATTATTCACCTCAAACTGGACAAAGCTGTTTTCTTTAATGAGTCTGACGCAAAGGATATACTGTTGCTCCCGGACCAGGCAGAAATCCCTGTCATTCACATGAAGAGGAGACGGAGATACAGAGTCCGCAGATCCGGGTAACTTGTAGGAATTTGTCGGCGAGTGAGTAACCCGCCTCTACCATCGGTCTAATTGGCCAACGTGCAATCATTGGAGAATAAACCGGACAAGCTCTGTTCGAGACTATCCTGCCAATGGGACATTAGAAACTGTTATATCTTATGTTTCACTGAGCGACAACATGGATAATATACAGTTGGCTGAGTTTTCAGTATATCGGCAAGACAGAACAGCTACCTCCGGTAAGAAAGGGGTGGTGGTCTGTGTCTATTTGTCAATAATAGCTGGTGCAAGCTCGAATATTAAGGAAGTCTCAAGGTTTTTCTCACCTGAGGTAGAGGAGTTTTCATCTATATTTTCCATAGCTATCTATTTACCATCACAAACTGATGCTGGCACTAAGACTGCACTAAACAAACTGTATAAGGCCATAGGCAAACAAGAAAATGCTCACCCAGAAGCGACGCACCTAGAGGCTGGGGACTTTAATGCAGTAAAACTTAAATCTGTTCTAACTTTATGCCACATGTGCAACCAGAAGAAAAAAAACTCTAGACCACCTTTACTTCACACACAGAGAGGCGTACAAAGCTCTCCCTCACCCTCTATTTTGCAAATCTGACCATGATTCTATCCTCCTGATTCATGCTTACAACCAGAAACTAAAGGTTCTGTTTTGGACTGTTTTGCTAGCATTTGCTAGTTTTGCTGCTGGAATGTGATCCGGGATTCATCTGATAGCATTGAGGAGTACACCACATCAGTCACCAGCTTCATCAATTAGTGCATCGATGATGTTGTCGCCACAGTGACCGTACGTACATATCCCAACCAAAAGCCATGGATTACAGACAACATGCGCACTGAGCTAAAGGCTACAGCTGAAGTTTTCAAGGAGCGGGACACTAATCCGGACACTTATAAGAAATCCCGCTATGCCCTCAGATGAACCATCAAACAGGCAAAGCATCAATACAGGACTAAGATGGCGTCCTACAACGCCATCTCTGATGCTTGTCAGATGGGGCAGGGCTTGCAAACTATTAAGGATTACAAAGGGACACCCAGCCACAAGCTGCCCAGTGACACGAGCCTACCAGACGAGCTAAATGCTTTCTATGATTGCTTCGAGGCAAGCAAACTGAAGAATGCATGAGAGCACCAGCTGTTCAGGACGACTGTGTGATCACGCTCTCCGTCGTTGATGTGAGTAAGACCTTTAAACAGGTCAACATTCACAAGGCCGCTGGGCCAGATGGATTACCTGGATGTGTACTCAGAGCAAGCGTGGACCAACGGGCAAGTGTCTTCAGTGACATTTTCAAACTCTCCCTGACAGAGTCTGTAAAACCTACATGTTTCAAGCAGACCACCGTAGTTCCTAAGCCAAACAACGCCAAAGTTACCTGTCTAAATGACTACCCTCCCGTAGCACTCACGTCTGAAGCCATGAAGTGTTTTGAAAGGCTGGTCATGGCTCACATCAACGCCATCATACCAGAAATCCTAGACACACTCCGATTCGCATACCGCCCCAACAGATCCATAGATGACACAATCTCAATTGCACTCCACACTGCCCTTTCCCACCTGGACAAAAGGAACACCTGTGTGAGAATGCTGCTCTTTGACTACAGCTTAGCGTTCAACACCATAGTGCCCTCAAAGCTCATCACTAAGCTAAGAACCATTGGACTATACATCTGCCTCTGCAATTGGATCCTGGACTTCCTGACTGGCCACCTCCAGGTGGTAAGGGTAAGCAACAACACATCTGCCACTCTGATCTTCAACACGGGGCCCCTCAGGGGTGTGTGCTTAGTCCCCCCTGTACTCCCTGTTCACCCATGACTGCATGGCTAAGCACAACTCCAACACCATTGTTAAGTTTGACAACGACACACCGGTCGTAGGCCTGATCACTGACAACGATGAGACAGCCTATAAGGAGGAGGTCAGAGACATGGCAGTGCGGTGCCAGGACAACAATCTCTCCCTCAACATGAGCAAGACAAAGGAGCTGATCATGGACTACAGGAATAGGAGGGCCGAGCACGCTCCCATTCACATCAATGGGGCAGTCCACATCACCAACAAACTATCATGGTCCAAACACAGGAGGTTGGTGGCACATTAATTTGGGAGGACGTGCTCTTTGTAATGGCTGGAGTGGAATGGGTGGAATGCTATCAAATACATCAAACATATTTTTTCCATGTGTTTGATGACATTCCATTGACCCTGTTCCCGCCATTATTATGTTCCGTCCTCTCCTCAGCAGCCTCCACGGGGTCCATACACACCAAGACAGTTGTGAAGAGGGCACAACAATGCCCTTTCCCCCTCAGGAGCCGGAAAAGATTTGGCGTGGGTCCCCAGATCCTCAAAAAGGTCTATCAAGAGCATCATGACTGGTTGCATCACTGCCTGGTATGGCAACTGCTCGGCCTCCGACCGCAATGCACTACAGAGGTAGTGCGTACGGCCCAGTACATCAATGGGGCCAAGCTTCCTGCCATCCAGGACCTCTATACCAGGCAGTGTCAAAGGAAGGCCCTAAAAATGGTCAAAGACTCACGGCAAGCGGTAGCAGAGTGCCAAGTCTAGGTCCAAGAGGCTTCTAAACAGCTTCTACCCCCAAACCATAAGATTGCTGAACAATGAATCATATAGCTATCTGGACTGTTTGCATTGACCCCCTTTCCACTCGTCGCGCCGTGACTGCTGCAGTGAGATCGAACGGAGAGAGACTGTCAGGAGCCAATGGCTACCCTCCCTTCTATTCAGAGAGAGAGAGAGACAGAGAGAGAGAGCGAGAGAAAGAGAGAGAGAGAGAGAGAGAGAGAGAGAGAGAGAGAGAGAGAGAGAGAGAGAGAGAGATATAGGAGAGAAAATAAAAGTGTGATCAAAGCGTGTCTTGGCTCAGAGCCTGAGCTCTCCTCTCCTTATCCCCGGAACTGGGCTCTCAGCTGAGCCAGTGTCCCCAGCAAGCAGTTGCTCGCTGTCAATAACACACACACACACATACACACGCTCACACATGCGCACACATGTACGCACACACATGTACACACAAACATACACACACAAAAACACATGCACATTCACCCATATGCACACACACATGTAAGCGCACACATGTACACACAAACATACACACACAAAAACACATGCACATTCACCCATATGCACACACACATATTCACACACACTAATAGCAGCACTGAAACGTGCACACACATACCTCCTTCTCAGTGTCCTTTCATTGTGGTTTGATGCCGTTTCTGATTCTTAATACCCAGCACTCCAGATCCCCAAACATTGAGAGTGAACCGCAGAGCGCAATTCAGTAGATTTAACTTTATTTCTCTCTCTCACTTTCCCCTCTTCTCTTTGCAAACCTTTGCTCAGGGAAACCAAATCTATAACCAGCTTAGGCGTGTTGATGCATCAGACATTTTTAATCAGCGGTATTGAAAAGAGAGAGCAGCTCACAGTTAAGAACGTTGGCAGAGTGGAGGTGTGGAGAGGGAGAAAGGGAGAGAGAGAGAGAGAGGGAGAAAGGGAGAGAGAGAGAAAGAGGGAGAAAGGGAGAGAGAGAGGGAGAAAGGGAGAGATAGAGAGAGAAAGGGAGAGAGAGAGAGAGGGAGAAAGGGAGAGAGAGAGAGAAAGGAGAAGCGATGGACCAGCGAACCCTCATGTGTCTAGTTCTTTATTCATTTCTCCTCTCTCATATGGGAAGGAGGGGTGCTCTTGGAGATAACATGGACACTGCGACACCATTCTAATTTTCTCCTCTCTTTCTCCCTTCTTTCTAGTCTCTTTCCTTTGAAGCCTGTCTAAAACAGTACCAACAAAAGACACATTGTCTTTTGAAATGAAAAATGACTGATACAGGATTTTCAATGATGATGAATGATGAAGGATTTACAAATAACCTGAACCTTCTGGTCTACTGCATATGGACCTGCAACTTCTAGTGTAGTGGGTATTAACCTGAACCTTCTAGTTTAGTGGGGTTTGACCTGAACCTTCTAGTCTAGTGGGTATTGACCTGAACCTTCTAGTCTAGTGGGTATTGACCTGAACCTTCTAGTCTAGTGGGTATTGACCTGAACCTTCTAGTCTAGTGGGTATTGACCTGAACCTTCTGGTCTAGTGGGTATTGACCTGAACCTTCTAGTCTAGTGGGTATTGACCTCAACCTTCTGGTCTAGTGGGTATTGACCTGAACCTTCTAGTCTAGTGGGTATTGACATGAACCTTCTATTCTAGTGGGTATTGACCTGAACCATCTAGTCTAGTGGGTATTGACCTGAATCATCTAGTCTAGTGGGTATTGACATGAACCTTCTAGTCTAGTGGGTATTGACATGAACCTTCTAGTCTAGTGGGTATTGACCTGAACCTTCTGGTCTAGTGGGTATTGACCTGAACCATCTAGTCTAGTGGGTATTGACCTGAATCATCTAGTCTAGTGGGTATTGACCTGAACCTTCTAGTCTAGTGGGTATTGACCTGAACCATCTAGTTTAGTGGGGTATTGACCTGAACCTTCTAGTCTAGTGGGTATTGACCTGAACCTTCTAGTCTAGTGGGTATTGACCTGAACCTTCTGGTCTAGTGGGTATTGACCTGAACCTTCTAGTCTAGTGGGTATTGACCTGAACCTTCTAGTCTAGTGGGGTTTGACCTGAACCTTCTAGTCTAGTGGATATTGATATGAACCTTCTGGTCTAGTGGGTATTGACCTGAACCTTCTAGTCTAGTGGGTATTGACCTGAACCATCTAGTCTAGTGGGTATTGACCTGAACCTTCTAGTCTAGTGGCTATTGACCTGAACCTTCTGGTCTAGTGGGTATTGACCTGAACTTTCTAGTCTAGTGGGTATTGACCTGAACCTTCTAGTCTAGTGGGTATTGACCTGAAACTTCTAGTCTAGTGGGTATTGACCTGAACCATCTAGTCTAGTGGGTATTGACCTGAACCTTCTAGTTTAGTGGGTATTGACCTGAACCTTCTAGTCTAGTGGGTATTGACCTGAACCTTCTAGTCTAGTGGGTATTGACCTGAACCTTCTAGTCTAGTGGGTATTGACCTGAACCTTCTGGTCTAGTGGGTATTGACCTGAACCTTGTACACTAGTGGGTATTGACCTGAACCTTCTAGACGAGTGGGTATTTACCTGAACCTTCTAGACGAGTGGGTATTGACCTGAAACACCTTGTCTAGTGGGTATTGAGCTGATTCTTCTAGTGGGTGCTGACCTGAACCTTGTAGTGTATCAGGATTCAAGGTAGGACCCAAGTGCAGACTGTGTGAAGTAACATTGTTTATTGTAACTACAGGGGCAGGCAAACGACAGGTCAAGGCAGACAGGGGTCGATAATCCAGAGCAGAGGCCAAGGTACCGGACGGCAGGCAGGGTCAGGGTCAGAGACAGGCAGTGGTCAAGCGGGCGGGTACAGGGTCAGTACAGGCAAAAGTCAAAAACCAGGAGGACGAGAAGAAGAGAGACTAGGGAAAACCAGGAGTTGAGAAAAACCGCTGGTAGGCTTGAATAAACAAGACGAACTGGCAACAGACAGACAGAAAACTCAGGTATAAATACACAGGTGATAATGAGGAAGATGGGCGACACCTGGAGTTGGGTGGAGACAAGTACAAGGACAGGTGAACCAGATCAGGGCTTGACATAGGGTGTATTGACCTGAACCTTATGACCTAGTGGGTATTGATCTGAATCATCTAGTCTAGTGGGTATTGACCTGAACCTTCTAGTCTAGTGGGTATTGACCTGAACCTTCTGGTCTAGTGGGTATTGACCTGAACCTTCTGGTCTAGTGGGTATTGACCTGAACCTTCTGGTCTAGTGGGTATTGACCTGAACCTTCTGGTCTAGTGGGTATTGACCTGAACCTTCTGGTCTAGTGGGTATTGACCTGAACCTTCTAGTCTAGTGGGTATTGACCTGAACCTTCTAGTCTAGTGGGTATTGACCTGAACCTTCTAGTCTAGTGGGTATTGACCTGAACCTTCTGGTCTAGTGGGTATTGACCTGAACCTTCTGGTCTAGTGGGTATTGACCTGAACATTCTAGTCTAGTGGGTATTGACCTGAACCTTCTGGTCTAGTGGGTATTGACCTGAACCTTCTGGTCTAGTGGGTATTGACCTGAACATTCTAGTTTAGTGGGTATTGACCTGAACCTTCTAGTCTAGTGGGTATTGACCTGAACCTTCTAGTCTAGTGGGTATTGACCTGAACATTCTAGTTTAGTGGGTATTGACCTGAACCTTCTAGTCTAGTGGGTATTGACCTGAACCTTCTGGTCTAGTGGGTATTGACCTGAACCTTCTGATCTAGTGGGTATTGACCTGAACCTTCTAGTCTAGTGGGTATTGACCTGAACCTTCTGGTCTAGTGAGTATTGACCTGAACATTCTAGTTTAGTGGGTATTGACCTGAACCTTCTAGTCTAGTGGGTATTGACCTGGACCTTCTACTCTAGTGGGTATTGACCTGAACATTCTAGTTTAGTGGGTATTGACCTGAACCTTCTAGTCTATTGGGTATTGAACTGAACCTTCTGGTCTAGTGGGTATTGACCTGAACCTTCTAGTCTAGTGGGTATTGACCTGAACCTTCTAGTTTAGTGGGGTTTGACCTGAACATTCTAGTTTAGTGGGGTTTGACCTGAACATTCTAGTTTAGTGGGTATTAACCTGAACATTCTAGTTTAGTGGGGTTTGACCTGAACATTCTAGTTTAGTGGGGTTTGACCAGAACATTCTAGTTTAGTGGGGTTTGACCTGAACATTCTAGTTTAGTGGGGTTTGACCTGAACCTTCTAGTTTAGTGGGGTATGACCTGAACATTATAGTTTAGTGGGGTTTGACCTGAACCTTCTACTTTAGTGGGGTTTGACCTGAACATTCTAGTTTAGTGGGGTTTGACCAGAACATTCTAGTTTAGTGGGGTTTGACCTGAACATTCTAGTTTAGTGGGGTTTGACCTGAACATTTTAGTCTAGTGGGTATTGACCTGAACCTTCTAGTCTAGTGGGTATTGACCTGAACCTTCTGGTCTAGTGGGCATTGACCTGAACCTGGTCTAGTGGGTATTGACCTGAACCTTCTAGTCTAGTGGGTATTGACCTGAACCTTCTAGTTTAGTGGGGTTTGACCTGAACATTCTAGTTTAGTGGGGTTTGACCTGAACATTCTAGTTTAGTGGGTATTGACCTGAACATTCTAGTTTAGTGGGGTTTGACCTGAACATTCTAGTTTAGTGGGGTTTGACCAGAACATTCTAGTTTAGTGGGGTTTGACCTGAACATTCTAGTTTAGTGGGGTTTGACCAGAACATTCTAGTTTAGTGGGGTTTGACCTGAACATTCTAGTTTAGTGGGGTTTGACCAGAACATTCTAGTTTAGTGGGGTTTGACCTGAACATTCTAGTTTAGTGGGGTTTGACCAGAACATTCTAGTTTAGTGGGGTTTGACCAGAACATTCTAGTTTAGTGGGGTTTGACATGAACCTTGTAGTCGGGTTTTTTTTTTCTTCCAGACTATAAGATCGGAGACAGGGTTGTTCAGATAATAGACTGAGTCATTCAGATAAAATGTCCAGTACATTCTCGTACATGGTCCGATTTGTGTATATTCTGGTCTCTAATTCCCTGACATTTTTTTTTATCTAACCAGTATTTACACATGATAGTCTCCATGACGTAACCTGTTTTAAGAGGGAGGTTGTAGATTGATGCATATTATACCACAAAAGCCCAGATAAAGGAATAAATAACAACAGCAACATAAAAACTATGAATGGGGTTGTTTGTTATCCTTTTATTGCAGGCCCGGTAAATAAACTCCTATCCCTGCTGTCGCACCATACTTGATATGGGTGGGAGTCTATGCCGTTCCATGTCGGGTAGTTCTAATGGCCTGCCATCGAGTGGGAAAGGAGTCAGAATATGTTGGAAAGTTGGAGGGGTTGAGAGAGGCATAGAGAGAGGAGAGTGGAAAGCTTCCTTCTCCCCCTTGGCTACATTAATGTAATATATTCTATATACAGTATATTTAGTAACAGTACTCCCATTCTAATCACATCCTTGTTGGGCTAAATTGGATTAAGGAACGCTGGGAAGGTTCGAGTGTGTTTATCCAAAGAGGGAGGACGGTAGTCTACGGTGTGTGTAATGTGCCTAAGCAACACTGTGTGTGTGTGTGTGCGCGTGTGTGTGTGTGTGTGTGCATTCTCTGACCTGGTCACCCCACTGTGTTGATGTTGGGGTGATACTGTAATGACCTACCAGATATAAAATTCTCACATCAGAATTAGACGTTCATCCATGTTTCTCAAATTTCAAAGTTGTTCCAAACATTGCATTTCAAAGTGTTTAAGTGTGGTTGAGGTAAGGGTTAAGGTTTGGGATAGGCTTTAAACAAAAATATAAAAAGCTACTTTTTATCACTGGACACAAACTTGCAACCTTTGGAATCTGAAGCACATGGAATCAGAGGCAGATGGAATCAGAGGCAGATGGAATCAGATGCAGATGGAATCATAGGCAGATGGAATCAGAGGCGGATGGAATCAGAGGCGGATGGAATCAGAGGCGGATGGAATCAGAGGCGGATGGAATCAGAGGCGGATGGAATCAGAGGCGGATGGAATCAGAGGCAGATGGAATCAGAGGCAGATGGAATCAGATTCAGATGGAATCAGAGGCGGATGGAATCAGAGGCGGATGGAATCAGAGGCGGATGGAATCAGATTCAGATGGAATCAGAGGCGGATGGAATCAGAGGCAGATGGAATCAGAGGCAGATGGAATCAGAGGCAGATGCCTACGCCCATCCGCCATCCCTGTTCACAACGCACTAGAAAAAAAGGAAACCTACTTCAAAGTAACAGCGCTCACTGTTGCCCCTAGTGGCCCGTTTCCATGTCATCTCCCGACGTCCTCAGACATGGATGAACGTCAAATACTGACTTGTGGGGTGGGACCTGAGAGGGAATGAGAGTCTTCATAAGGTCTCAGGCTGAATAGGCCTCCGATGGTCCCCCTGCTCTGCTTGTCATATCATAACATGCATGGCATATACAGCATACTAAAACGTTTATTTGTGAATTAATGTCTTATTCAATGTAAAATACCTCAAAAGAGTGTCTTTGATCACTATTGATGAGATTTGATCTAAGCTCTTAATAAATAATCCTCTGTGTAGGTCAGGCTGTTAAATGTGGTGTGCTGGGTAATGAGTGCGGTGATCTATCTATCTATCAGGTCCAGGGTGGAGTGATGCTCCGTGGGTAGTTTTTCGTTTTCCTCAACCTCGTTAATAATTTAAAAGAACTCAGCAATCAAACCAAAACTCAATTTAATTACCTTGTACAGTAGCTCATCCATATGCATGAGCCCAAGCCTATTTAGACGGGAGAGATACTGTCACGCTACACAGCACTCTGATAAATGGAATCCAAAATCCCCTCTTTCCCTCTCACCATCATATTCACATTTTTTCAATCTCGGTTTCTTTTTTTGCTGTCTCACTTTCTCCCTCCACGTCTTTCTCTGTCCGTACGTCTGTCTCTGTGTGTACACATGCACACTTGTGTGTTGTGAATGTATACGAGATTGCAAGTTGGAATTGAGCTTGAGAGGTAGAGAAAGTTACAAAACAGGACGTTGTATGGGAGAGAATTATGTTTTTACCTAAATTTAAATAGGCAAGTCAGCTAAGATCAAATTCTTATTTACAAGCAGTTACCACTGCTCACACAATGATTTCTCAGTCAACACTGTCACAGTCAACACAGTCACAGTCAACATATTTACCACTGCTTACAAAACTCCTGTAGGTTCTACACTCAACAGTCAAACACACACAGGAGCATGCACACACAATGTGTGAACTGATATCAATGTTTGTAAATGTTTGTGTGTGCATACATGCATGTGTGTGTTTGTGTGTCTGTCTGTGTGTGTGGGTGTGTATTTATGTGTCCATATATGTGTGTGTGTGTGTGTGTGTGTGTGTGTGTGTGTGTGTGTGTATGTGTGTGTGTGTGTCCCCACATGTATGTGTGTGTGTGTGTCTCCACATACCGTATGTGTCTGTGAACTTGGGGTCTTGATTTCCCTCTGTATTCCTGGAAACATGGGATTCATGATGGGCTGTAAGGTAGATGTACTAACCTCCTCATCCCACATCCCTTCCCTGAAAAACAAAACAGAAGAAAATAAAAGATGGAGCATAGAGGTGACATTCACCCTTTCTATCTGTCCACTAGGCTTTAGACAGGGGTTGATAAATCACCCTTTCTATCTGTCCACTAGGCTTTAGACAGGGGTTGATAAATCACCCTTTCTATCTGTCCACTAGGCTTTAGACAGGGGTTGATAAATCACCCTTTCTATCTGTCCACTAGGCTTTAGACAGGGGTTGATAAATCACCCTTTCTATCTGTCCACTAGGCTTTAGACAGGGGTTGATAAATCACCCTTTCTATCTGTCCACTAGGCTTTAGACAGGGGTTGATAAATCACCCTTTCTCTCTGTCCACTAGGCTTTAGACAGGGGTTGATAAATCACCCTTTCTATCTGTCCACTAGGCTTTAGACAGGGGTTGATAAATCACCCTTTCTATCTGTCCACTAGGCTTTAGACAGGGGTTGATAAATCACCCTTTCTATCTGTCCACTAGGCTTTAGACAGGGGTTGACAAATCACCCTTTCTCTCTGTCCACTAGGCTTTAGACAGGGGTTGATAAATCACCCTTTCTCTCTGTCCACTAGGCTTTAGACAGGGGTTGATAAATCACCCTTTCTATCTGTCCACTAGGCTTTAGACAGGGGTTGATAAATCACCCTTTCTCTCTGTCCACTAGGCTTTAGACAGGGGTTGATAAATCACCCTTTCTATCTGTCCACTAGGCTTTAGACAGGGGTTGACAAATCACCCTTTCTCTCTGTCCACTAGGCTTTAGACAGGGGTTGATAAATCACCCTTTCTCTCTGTCCACTAGGCTTTAGACAGGGGTTGATAAATCACCCTTTCTATCTGTCCACTAGGCTTTAGACAGGGGTTGATAAATCACCCTTTCTCTCTGTCCACTAGGCTTTAGACAGGGGTTGATAAATCACCCTTTCTATCTGTCCACTAGGCTTTAGACAGGGGTTGATAAATCACCCTTTCTATCTGTCCACTAGGCTTTAGACAGGGGTTGATAAATCACCCTTTCTCTCTGTCCACTAGGCTTTAGACAGGGGTTGATAAATCACCCTTTCTCTCTGTCCACTAGGCTTTAGACAGGGGTTGATAAATCACCCTTTCTCTCTGTCCACTAGGCTTTAGACAGGGGTTGATAAATCACCCTTTCTATCTGTCCACTAGGCTTTAGACAGGGGTTGATAAATCACCCTTTCTCTCTGTCCACTAGGCTTTAGACAGGGGTTGATAAATCACCCTTTCTATCTGTCCACTAGGCTTTCCTTTTCTTCTATCCTCTGTTGTCTTTTCTTGCTATAAATACATGATGACCGTGTGTCCATCACCTGCGTGTGCGTCTGTCGTTTTTCTAGAAAAGAGATGTTGGCAATTGCAGTTGTAGTCGTCAAACTCAATTGTCAAACTTCAGTAAAAATAAAAAGTAAATACTATACATCAAATGAATGAATTCGACAGATTTTCTTGTTATTTTTAATTGACGGACAACACTCAGACAACACTCAGACATAATTTACAACCGCAGTGTTTGTGTTTAGTGAGTCCGCCAGATCAGAGGCAGCAGGGATGACAAAAAGTCATATCGATAGGTACGTGAATTGGACCATATTGCTGTCCTGTTTGAATATTCTAAATGTAACGAGTACTTTTGGGTGTCAGGGGAAATGTGTGCGAGTAAAAAGTACATTATTTTCTTTAGGAATGTAGTGGAGTAAAAGTAAATATATTTAGTATATACAATACCGTTGTTAAAAGTTAGCAGTACTATAGATCCCCATAGTGAAAGCTAGCTAGCTGAAGCCTTGCCCAAAAAGGACTGATGTTAATAGTAGACCTACGCAACAGGCTGAAGTACGTAATATGTTTAGCTAATTTGCAAAGATATAACCTCTTGTTTTTTGTCTGCTCTGGCTTTCTCCAGCGTAAGAGCATCTGTAGCCTCATTGTTCTATTCCCAGCATGCTCTCCTTTGGTGCTAGCTATCTGCTGGCTCTGCAAGTTGAGGTTGATATCAGGATAAAGTGGCTATAAGAGAGCCTGGTATATGGGGGACTGTCTTGCTTGTGGGCAATCTCCTGGGTCTAACACTGACAGCATCAGACCATGGGAGGGTCACATGGGAAGGCTGGGCTGTGGTAAGAGGATAGAATGCATGCATCTGTGTGTGAGGGGGCCGTGTATTAGTGTGTGTGTGTGTGTGTGTGTGTGTGTGTGTGTGTGTGTGTGTGTGTGTGTGTGTGTGTGTGTGTGTGTGTGTGTGTGTGTGTGTGTGTGTGTGTGTGTGTGTGTGTGTGTGTGTGTGTGTGTGTGTGAGGAGAAGTAAAGAGGATGGAGAGGGGAAGCGGAGCGGTAATCACAACCTGCCACAGGCGGTTATCCAGACCGGCCGCTTGCCCACACCACACATCCACACACACACACACCAGTCGTCCCTACCAATGGCCAAATGGAGGTTTATCAGACGCCTAGCGTAGAAAACTGCCCATTTTGTCTCAATACATTAGAGGTGTCAGGGGGAGACTTTATTTATTTATTTTCTTATGTATTCATTTTGGGGTACTGTTGGTTACAACTTTAAGTTGTATAGACAAATGGAGGCACATGGGAACTTAAAAAATATATATAATAGACAGAGAGATAATATATAATGGAGAAAAAGATAATAGACAGAGGAAGAGACAGAGAGGGAGAGAGAAGAAAAAAGGATGAAAGAAATAAAGAGAGAGGGGGATAGAGGAGAGGGGGTGGCGAAGGAAACGTCCTCATCCAGTATCCAGCTGTTTAGTGTCAGGATTTGGGTCATTAATGTTACACATCATTCTCTGGGATTTAAATGGCCCTACTGAAGAGGAATGTTATATACGGTATATATAAACCCTTTTTCAGGACCCTGTCTTTCGAAGATAATTTGTAAAAATCCAAATAAAAAATCCACAGATCTTCATTGTAAAGGGCTTAAACACTGTTTCCCATGCTTGTTCAATGAACCATAAACAATGAATGAACACGCACCTGTGTAACGGTCGTTAAGACACTAACAGCATACAGACGCTAGGCAATTAAGGTCAGAGTTATGAAAACATCACACCTGCAGGACAGGTACAGGATGACAACGAAAACTATCCCAGTTACACCAGGAACGCACAATCCCTCCATCAGTGCTCAGACTGTCCGCAATAGACTGAGTGAGGCTGGACTGAGGGCTTGTAGGCCTGTTGTAAGGCAGGTCCTCACTAGACATCATCGGCAACAACGTCGCCTATGGGCACAAACCCACCGTCGCTGGACCAGACAGGACTGGCAAAAAGTGCTCTTCATTGATGAGTCGCAGTTTTGTCTCACATGGGGTGATGGTCGGATTCGCATTTATCGTAGAAGGAATGAACGTTACACTGAGGCCTGTACTCTGAAGCGGGATCGATTTGGAGGTGGAGGGTCCGTCATGGTCTGGGGTGGTGTGTCACAGCATCATCGGACTGAGCTTGTTGTCATAGCAGGCAATCTCAATGCTGTGCGTCAAAGGGAAGACATCCTTCTCCCTCATGTGGTACCCTCCTACAGGCTCATCCTGACATGACCCTCCAGCATGACAATGCCACCAGCCATACTTGTTCTTTTTGTGCATGATTTCCTGCAAGACAGGATTGTCAGTGTTCTGCCATGGCCAGCGAAGAGCCCGGATCTCAAACCCATTGAGCATGTCTGGGACCTGTTGGATCGGATGGTGAGGACTAGGGCCATTCCCCCCATAAATGTCCGGGAACTTGCAGGTGCCTTGGTGGAAGAGTGGGGTAACATCTCACAGCAAGAACTGCCAAATCTGGTGCAGTCCATGAGGAGGAGACGCACTGCAGTACTTAATGCAGCTGGTGGCCACACCAGATACTGACTATTAATTTAGATTTTGACCCCCCCCGCCCCCTCTGTTCAGGGACATGTTAGTCACTCATACCACCCTCATGGAGTCTGTTTCTGACCGTTTGAGCAGACACATGCACATTTGTGGCCTGCTGGAGGTCATTTTGCAGGGCTCTGGCAGTGCACCTCCTTGCACAAAGGCGGAGGTAGCGGTCCTGCTGCTGGGTTGTTGCCCTCCTACGGCCTCCTCCACGTCTCCTGATGTACTGGCCTGTCACCTGGTAGCGCCTCCATGCTCTGGACACTACGCTGACAGACACAGCAAACCTTTTTGCCACAGCTCGCATTGATGTGCCATCCTGGATGAACTGCACTACCTGAGCCACTTGTGTGGGTTGTAGACTCTGTCTCATGCTACCACTAGAGTGAGAGCACCGCCAGCATTCAAAAGTGACCAAAACATCAGCCAGGAAGCATAGGAACTGAGAAGTGGTCTGTGATCACCACCTGGAGAATCATTCCTTTTTTGGGGGTGTCTTGCTAATTGCCTATAATTTCCACCTTTTGTCTATTCCATTTGCACAACAGCATGTTAAATTTATTGTCAATCAGTGTTGCTTCCTAAGTGGACAGTTTGATTTCACAGAAGTGTGATTGACTTGGAGTTACATTGTGTTGTTTAAGTGTTCCCTTTATTTTTTTGAGCAGTATATTTACTAAATTTATTGAAAATAAACGCAGTTGACATTGAGAGGATATTTTTTTTTTATATATATACAGGTGAAGTCGGAAGTTTACATACACCTTAGCCAAATACATTTTTACTCAGTTTTTCACAATTCCTGACATTTAATCCAAGTTATCTTCCCTGTCTTAGGTCAGTTAGGATCACCACTTTATTTTAAGAATGTGAAATGTCAGAGTAATAGTACAGAGAATTATTTATTATAGATTTAATTTCATCCATCACATTCCCAGTGGGTCAGAAGTTTACATACACTCAATTAGTATTTGTAGCATTGCCTTTAAATTGTTTAACTTGGGTCAAACATTTCGGGTAGCCTTCCTCAAGCTTCCCACAATAAGTTGGGTGCATTTTGGCCCATTCCTCCTGACAGAGCTGGTGTAACTGAGTCAGGTTTGTAGGCCTCCTTGCTCGCACACACTTTTTCAGTTCTGCCCACACATTTTCTACAGGATTGAGGTCAGGGCTTTGTGGTGGCCACTCCATTACCTTGACTTTGTTTTCCTTAAGCCGTTTTGCCACAACTTTGGAAGTATGCTTGGGGTCATTGTCCATTTGGAAGACGCATTTTCGACAAAGCTTTAACTTCCTGACTGATGTCTTGAGATGTTGCTTCAATATATCCACATAATTTTCCTACCTCATGATGCCATCTATTTTGTGAAGTGCACCAGTCCCTCCTGCAGCAAATCACCCCCACAACATGATGCTGCCACCCCCGTGCTTCACGGTTGGGATGGTGTTCCTCGGGTTGCAAGCCTCCCCCTTTTTCCTCCAAACATAACAATGGTCATTATGGCCAAACAGTTCTATTTTTGTTTCATCAGACCAGAGGACAGTTCTCCAAAAAGTACGATCTTTGTCCCCATGTGCAGTTGCGAACCGTTTTCTGGCTTTTTTATGGCGGTTTCGGAGCAGTTCCTTCTTCCTAGATGAGCGGCCTTAGGGTTATGTCAATATAGGACTCGTTTTACTGTGGATATATATACTTTTTTACCTCTTTCGGCAACATTCACAAGGTCCTCTGCTGTTGTTCTGGGATTGATTTGCACTTTTCGCACCAAAGTACGTTAATCTCTAGAAGACAGGACGCGTCTCCTTCCTGAGCGGTATGATTGCTGCGTGGTCCCATGGTGTTTATACTTGTGTACTATTGTTTTTACAGATAAACGTGGTACCTTCAGGAGTTTGGAAATTGCTCCTAAGGATGAACCAGACTTGTGGGGTCTGAGGTCTTGGCAGATTTCTTTTGATTTTCCCATGATGTCAAGCAAAGAGGCACTGAGTTTGAAGGGAGGCCTTGAAGTATGTCCACAGGTAGACCTCCAATTGACTCAAATTATGTCAATTAGCCTATCAGAAGCTTCTGAAGACATTACATAATTGTATGTAATTTTCCAAGCTGTTTAAAGGCACAGTCAACTTAATGTATGTAAACTTCTGACCCACTGGAATTGTCATACAGTGAATTATAAGTTAAATAATCTGTCTGTAAACAAAGACCTGTGTCATGCACAAAGTAGATGTCCTAACCGACTTGCCAAAACTATAGTTTGTTATCAAGAAATTTGTGGAGTGGTTGAAAAACGAGTATTAATGACTCCAACCTAAGTGTATGTAAACTTCCGACTTCAACTGTATATATATAAATGCTAACAGACACACACACCAATCCCTAGACCACACCACCAGTGTGTCAACTTGTTATCTAAACAGGCACATTGCTTTTTTCTGTCCTTCCTTATTTTCTTGCAGAAACCCTAGAGAAGACGGAGAAAATAGGGCTGGGTTATTACCACTTACACAAGGGATCCATTCACTTTTGGATGCATAGTGGAGCGCAGAGTGGAGAACACAGTGGAAAGCACAGTGGAGAACACAGTGGAAAGCACAGTGTAGAGCAGAGTGGAGAGCACAGTGGGGAGCAGAGTAGAGAGCAGAGTGGAGAGCACAGCGGAATGCAGAGTGGAGAGCAGAGTGGAGAGCAGAGTGGAGAGCAGAGTAGAGAGCAGAGTGTAGAGCACAGCGGAATGCAGAGTGGAGAGCAGAATGGAGAGCAGAGTGGAGAGCACAGCGGAATGCAGAGTGGAGAGCACAGCGGAATACAGAGTGGAGAGCACAGTGGAATGCAGAGTGGAGTGCACAGCGGAATGCAGAGTGGAGAGCACAGCGGAGAGCACAGCAAAGAGCAGAGTGGAGAGCACAGCGGAGAGCAGAGTGGAGAGCACAGCGGAGAGCAGAGTGGAGAGCACAGCAGAGAGCACCATGGAGAGCACAGCAAAGAACACAGTGGAGAGCACAGCAAAGAACACAGTGGAGAGCAGAGTGGAGAGCACAGCGGAGAGCAGAGTGGAGAGCACAGCAGAGAGCAGAGTGGAGAGCACAGCAAATAACACAGTGGAGAGCAGAGTGGAGAGCACAGTGGAGAGCAGAGTGGAGAGCAGAGTGGAGAGCACTGCAAGGAACACAGTGGAGAGCAGAGTGGAGAGCAGTATGGAGAGCACAGTGGAGAGCAGAGTGGAGAGAAGAGAGGAGAGCAGTATGGAGAGCACAGTGGAGAGTAGAGTGGAGAGAAGAGAGGAGAGCAGTATGGAGAGCACAGTGGAGAGCAGAGTGGAGAGAAGAGAGGAGAGCACTGTGGAGAGCAGAGTGGAGAGCAAAGGGACGTTAGAGGAGGAGAGGAGACAGGAGCACCACTTTTTCTAAATCTCACTACACAGATACACATCCACAAGATTCGTCACAACTGATCGTAGTAAACCTCCCTGGCTCCCATTCCCCTCCTCTCTCCTCCCACTGACCCAGTCACACACACACGCAAACACACACTTACAAGTGGCTGATGATTGATGGGGGGCACTATGGTGGCCTGTCAAAACCTGACCTCTTCAATCACACTGTATATACCCCACTCACCTAGCAACCTCCTGTTCACTCAGGTTAACACACTCACACACTTGCCCATGCGTTCAAACACACACCTCAATAGACAGATTGGTCTCAGTTGGTTGCCAGGGTAATATGGGTCACTGCCTGTTCAACCAACTTTTCACACATCTGAGAGTCAGAAAAAGAAAACAAGAACGCAATGGAATAAAAGGCAGGAAGGTTGGTGGTGAGGGTGAGGGAGATGATGAGGGTGAGAGAGTTGATGAGGGTGAGGGAGTAGGTGAGGGTGAGGGAGTTGGTGAGGGTGAGGGAGATGATGAGGGTGAGCGAGTTGATGAGGGTGGGGTTGGTGGTGAGGGTGAGGGAGTTGGTGAGGGAGATGATGAGGGTGAGAGAGTTGATGAGGGTGAGGGAGTAGGTGAGGGTGAGGGAGTTGGTGAGGGTGAGGGAGTTGGTGAGGGTGAGGGAGTTGATGAGGGTGAGGGAGTTGATGAGGGTGAGGGACTTGGTGAGGGTGAGGGAGTTGGTGAGGGTGAGGGAGTTGGTGAGGGTGAGAGAGTTGATGAGGGTGGGGTTGGTGGTGAGGGTGAGGGAGTTGGTGAGGGAGATGATGAGGGTGAGAGAGTTGATGAGGGTGGGGTTGGTGGTGAGGGTGAGGGAGATGATGAGGGTGAGAGAGTTGATGAGGGTGAGGGAGTTGGTGAGGGTGGGGTTGGTGGTGAGGGTGAGGGAGTTGGTGAGGGAGATGATGAGGGTGAGAGAGTTGATGAGGGTGAGGGAGTTGGTGAGGGTGAGGGAGTTGGTGAGGGTGAGGGAGTTGATGAGGGTGAGAGACTTGATGAGGGTGAGGGAGTTGGTGAGGGTGAGAGAGTTGATGAGGGTGAGGGAGTTGGTGAGGGTGAGGGAGATGATGAGGGTGAGAGAGTTGATGAGGGTGAGGGAGTAGGTGAGGGTGAGGGAGAAGGTGAGGGTGAGAGAGTTGATGAGGGTGGGGTTGGTGGTGAGGGTGAGGGAGATGATGAGGGTGAGGGAGTTGGTGAGGGTGAGGGAGATGATGAGGGTGAGAGAGTTGATGAGGGTGAGGGAGTTGGTGAGGGTGAGGGAGATGATGAGGGTGAGAGAGTTGATGAGGGTGAGGGAGTAGGTGAGGGTGAGAGAGTTGATGAGGGTGGGGTTGGTGGTGAGGGTGAGGGAGTTGGTGAGGGAGATGATGAGGGTGAGAGAATTGATGAGGGTGGGGTTGGTGGTGAGGGTGAGGGAGTTGGTGAGGGTGGGGTTGGTGGTGAGGGTGAGGGAGTTGGTGAGGGTGGGGTTGGTGGTGAGGGTGAGGGAGTTGGTGAGGGAGATGATGAGGGTGAGAGAGTTGATGAGGGTGAGGGAGTAGGTGAGGGTGAGGGAGTTGGTGAGGGTGAGGGAGATGATGAGGGTGAGCGAGTTGATGAGGGTGGGGTTGGTGGTGAGGGTGAGGGAGTTGGTGAGGGAGATGATGAGGGTGAGAGAGTTGATGAGGGTGAGGGAGTAGGTGAGGGTGAGGGAGTTGGTGAGGGTGAGGGAGTTGGTGAGGGTGAGGGAGTTGATGAGGGTGAGGGAGTTGATGAGGGTGAGGGACTTGGTGAGGGTGAGGGAGTTGGTGAGGGTGAGAGAGTTGATGAGGGAGATGATGAGGGTGAGAGAGTTGATGAGGGTGGGGTTGGTGGTGAGGGTGAGGGAGATGATGAGGGTGAGAGAGTTGATGAGGGTGAGGGAGTTGGTGAGGGTGGGGTTGGTGGTGAGGGTGAGGGAGTTGGTGAGGGAGATGATGAGGGTGAGAGAGTTGATGAGGGTGAGGGAGTTGGTGAGGGTGAGGGAGTTGGTGAGGGTGAGGGAGTTGATGAGGGTGAGAGACTTGATGAGGGTGAGGGAGTTGGTGAGGGTGAGAGAGTTGATGAGGGTGAGGGAGTTGGTGAGGGTGAGGGAGATGATGAGGGTGAGAGAGTTGATGAGGGTGAGGGAGTAGGTGAGGGTGAGGGAGAAGGTGAGGGTGAGAGAGTTGATGAGGGTGGGGTTGGTGGTGAGGGTGAGGGAGATGATGAGGGTGAGGGTGAGGGAGATGATGAGGGTGAGAGAGTTGATGAGGGTGAGGGAGTTGGTGAGGGTGAGGGAGATGATGAGGGTGAGAGAGTTGATGAGGGTGAGGGAGTAGGTGAGGGTGAGAGAGTTGATGAGGGTGGGGTTGGTGGTGAGGGTGAGGGAGTTGGTGAGGGAGATGATGAGGGTGAGAGAATTGATGAGGGTGGGGTTGGTGGTGAGGGTGAGGGAGTTGGTGAGGGTGGGGTTGGTGGTGAGGGTGAGGGAGTTGGTGAGGGTGGGGTTGGTGGTGAGGGTGAGGGAGTTGGTGAGGGTGAGGGAGTTGGTGAGGGTGGGGTTGGTGGTGAGGGTGAGGGAGTTGGTGAGGGTGGGGTTGGTGGTGAGGGTGAGGGAGATGATGAGGGTGAGAGAGTTGATGAGGGTGAGGGAGTTGGTGAGGGTGAGGGAGATAATGAGGGTGGGGTTGGTGGTGAGGGTGAGGGAGTTGGTGAGGGAGATGATGAGGGTGAGAGAGTTGATGAGGGTGAGGGAGTTGGTGAGGGTGAGGGAGATGATGAGGGTGAGAGAGTTGATGAGGGTGGGGTTGGTGGTGAGGGTGAGGGAGATGATGAGGGTGAGAGAGTTGGTGAGGGTGAGGGAGTAGGTGAGGGTGAGGGAGTTGGTGAGGGTGAGGGAGATGATGAGGGTGAGAGAGTTGATGAGGGTGAGGGAGTTGGTGAGGGTGAGGGAGTTGGTGAGGGTGAGGGAGTTGGTGAGGGTGAGGGAGATGATGAGGGTGAGAGAGTTGATGAGGGTGGGGTTGGTGGTGAGGGTGAGGGAGTTGGTGAGGGAGATGATGAGGGTGAGAGAATTGATGAGGGTGGGGTTGGTGGTGAGGGTGAGGGAGTTGGTGAGGGTGGGGTTGGTGGTGAGGGTGAGGGAGTTGGTGAGGGTGGGGTTGGTGGTGAGGGTGAGGGAGTTGGTGAGGGTGAGGGAGTTGGTGAGGGTGGGGTTGGTGGTGAGGGTGAGGGAGTTGGTGAGGGTGAGGGAGTTGGTGAGGGTGGGGTTGGTGGTGAGGGTGAGGGAGTTGGTGAGGGTGAGGGAGTTGGTGAGGGTGGGGTTGGTGGTGAGGGTGAGAGAGTTGATGAGGGTGAGGGAGTTGGTGAGGGTGAGGGAGTTGGTGAGGGTGGGTTGGTGGTGAGGGTGAGAGAGTTGATGAGGGTGAGGGAGTTGGTGAGGGTGAGGGAGTTGGTGAGGGTAAGGGAGTTGGTGAGGGTGAGGGAGTTGATGAGGGTGGGGTTGGTGGTGAGGGTGAGGGAGTTGGTGAGGGTGAGGGAGTTGGTGAGGGTGGGGTTGGTGGTGAGGGTGAGAGAGTTGGTGAGGGTGGGGTTGGTGGTGAGGGTGAGGGAGTTGGTGAGGGTGAGGGAGTTGGTGAGGGTGGGGTTGGTGGTGAGGGTGAGAGAGTTGGTGAGGGTGAGAGAGTTGATGAGGGTGGGGTTGGTGGTGAGGGTGGGGTTGGTGGTGAGGGTGAGGGAGTTGATGAGGGTGGGGGAATTGATGAGGGTGAGGGAGTTGGTGAGGGTGGGGTTGGTGGTGAGGGTGAGGGAGTTGGTGAGGGGGAGGGAGTAGGTGAGGGTGGGGTTGGTGGTGAGGGTGAGGGAGTTGATGAGGGTGAGGGAGTAGGTGAGGGTGAGGTTGGTGGTGAGGGTGAGGGAGTTGGTGGGGGAATTGATGAGGGTGAGGGAGTTGGTGAGGGTGGGGTTGGTGGTGACGGTGAGGGAGTAGATGAGGGTGAGAGAGTTGGTGAGGGGGAGGTTGGTGGTGAGGGTGAGGGAGTTGTTGGGGTTGGTGGTGATGGTGAGGTTGCTGGTGAGGGTGAGGGAGTTGTTGAGGGTGAGGTTGGTGGTGAGGGTGGAGGTAAGAGGGTGGGATGGTGGTGAGAGTGAGGGTGGTGTTTAGGGTGAGGGTGAGGGTGGTGTTTAGGGTGAGGTTGGTGGTGAGGGTGGAGGTAAGAGGGTGGGATGGTGGTGAGAGTGAGGGTGGTGTTTAGGGTGAGGGTGAGGGTGGTGTTTAGGGTGAGGTTGGTGGTGAGGGTGAGGCTTGTGGTGAGGGTGGTGTTTAGGGTGAGGGTGGGTTTGGTGGTGAGGGTGACTCTGCTTTTGTGTCAGCAGTCAAAATTTTCTGAATGTGATTGTATTTGTTTGTTGAATATGATAAACTTTTTGTGTTTGTTTATTTGTGTATGTTATCTTCAGGTTTGAATTAGGGTTAAGGTTCAGGGGTTAGGGGTTAGGTTTAGGGATAGGGATAGGGTTAGGTTTAGGGATAGGGATAGGGATAGGGGTTAGGTTTAGGGTTAGGGATAGGGTAAGGGGTTAGGTTTAGGGTTAGGGATAGGGTTAGGTTTAGGGTTAGGGTTAGGTTTAGGGTTAGGGATAGGGTTAGGTTTAGGGTTAGGGATAGGGATAGGATAGGGTTAGGTTTAGGGATAGGGATAGGATAGGGTTAGGTTTAGGGTTAGGGATAGGGTTAGGTTTAGGGATAGGATAGGGTTAGGTTTAGGGATAGGGTTAGGTTTAGGGTTAGGGATAGGGTTAGGTTTAGGGTTAGGGATAGGATAGGGTTAGGTTTAGGGTTAGGGATAGGGTTAGGTTTAGGGATAGGGTTAGGTTTAGGGTTAGGGATAGGGTTAGGTTTAGGGTTAGGGATAGGATAGGGTTAGGTTTAGGGTTAGGGATAGGGTTAGGTTTAGGGTTAGGGATAGGATAGGGTTAGGTTTAGGGTTAGGGATAGGGTTAGGTTTAGGGTTAGGGTTAGGGATAGGATAGGGTTAGGTTTAGGGTTAGGGATAGGGTTAGGTTTAGGGATAGGGATAGGATAGGGTTAGGTTTAGGGTTAGGGATAGGGTTAGGTTTAGGGATAGGGATAGGATAGGGTTAGGTTTAGGGTTAGGGATAGGATAGGGTTAGGTTTAGGTTTAGGGTTAGGGATAGGATAGGGTTAGGTTTAGGGTTAGGGATAGGATAGGGTTAGGTTTAGGGTTAGGGATAGGATAGGATAGGGTTAGGGATAGGGTTAGGTTTAGGGTTAGGGATAGGGTTAGGGTTCAGGGTTAGGTTTAGGGTTAGGGATAGGGATAGGATAGGGATAGGGTTAGGGATAGGATAGGGTTAGGTTTAGGGTTAGGTTTAGGGTTAGGGATAGGGTTAGGGTTCAGGGTTAGGTTTAGGGTTAGGGATAGGGTTAGGGTTCAGGGTTAGGTTTAGGGATAGGATAGGATAGGGTTAGGTCTAGGGTTAGTGTGTGTGTGTGTGTGTGTGTGTGTGTGTGTGTGTGTGTGTGTGTGTGTGTGTGTGTGTGTGTGTGTGTGTGTGTGTGTGTGTGTGTGTGTGTGTGCATATAAGAAAGAGACATAGAGACAGAGGGAATGAGAGCAGATGAAAAACAATGTATATATTCTATGAGAAGTAGATTAATCATATAAATAGACATGTATGGAAACAATGTTTACAAAATGGGTGGAATTTGCTTAAAGGGAAACCTCTTAAAGGGAAACCTCTTAAAGGGAAACCTCTTAATGGGAAACCTCTTAATGGGAAACCTCTTTAAGGGAAACCTCTTAAAGGGAAGCAGAAAAGTGATTTGGTTTTGTAATACACATTCCATTCTCTTGGCCTGGGTTCCTTCTCTCTTTACTCTCTTTGTTTCATGTTTTTCTATTAGTGTGTTTTTTTTTTTTTTGAGCAGTCTGTCCATGTGAACGTGGTCATTGAGTCCTATGAGAATGAATGTACGCATCTGTAACTGTTGTATATGCACACAGGATTTTCCACTATTAGTTACCTAAGAGATACGGTGTAATGTGATGTGGAGAACAACCGCAGTTCGGAAATCTGTGAGTCAGATTCCACTAATGAGCTGGAATGCCTTTCAACCCTCTCTACGTTGTCGTATTCTACTTCCCCTGAGGTAGAGCCATGCCCAACCATGTGTTTCCCTCGGAAATATATGAGAGAGATAATGATTATTAAGGGACACTGACACTGTATGTGTGTGTACATGTGTGTGTGTGGGGGGGGGGGGGGGGGGGGTCTGTGATTCTGTCTGTCTGTCTCCCTGTCTGTTTTATCTGTGGCAGTGATCGTGTCTGTGAGTGTAATCCGGTGTGGATTGTGATGGGAACATTATCTATCCCCTTAGACACGCTCCCAACACATTTCTCCGTTGGAACGCTGCTGCTCTGCCGTCACGGTAATAAACACGGGGAATTCACTCCGACACACAAGAACCCCGGGCAGGTTTTATGAAAAGGAGATTGGTATATATGTTTTTTTACGTAACACACACACATACACACACATGCACAAACACACACACAGAATACCAGGATTTTGGAAATAGAGATCACATTCAAATTCTATCTTAAAGAGAGACACAAGGGGAGACAAATGTGTACATGTGTTTTTAATCTAGCAGAAAGGATCCCACAGTTTTTCAATTTCCAACCCAGGCCTTTGATAATGCCTTACACATTACTGTTTTGATAGCGTTGGATCTTCCTACCCAACCCATGAATTTAGTCAGCAATTGAGTGCCAGTCCATCAAAAAGAAACCGGTCCTCCCCTGAATGGTTTGAGAGAGGATTACAGAAATACAACGGTAAAGGGTGTCCATTCAACACACACATGCATCATTCACTCATTTGTTAGACTTCAGGAAGAGAGAGAGAGGAGAGAGAGGAGAGAGAGGAGAGAGAGGAGAGAGGGATAACCTTAGAGAGGAGAGAGATGAGAGAGAGGAGAGAGGGATAACCTTAGAGAGATAGATGAGAGAGAGGAGAGAGGGATAACCTTAGAGATAGATGAGAGAGAGGAGAGAGGGATAACCTTAGAGAGAGAGGAGAGGGATAACCTTAGAGTGATAGATGAGAGAGAGGAGAGAGGGATAACCTTAGAGAGATAGATAAGAGAGAGGAGAGAGGGATAACCTTAGAGAGATAGATGAGAGAGAGGAGAGAGGGATAACCTTAGAGAGATAGATGAGAGAGAGGAGAGAGGGATAACCTTAGAAAGAGAGAGAGGAGAGAGAGGAGAGAGGGATAACCTTAGAGAGAGAGAGCGGAGAGAGAGGAGAGAGGGATAACCTTAGAGAGATAGATGAGAGAGAGGAGAGAGGGATAACCTTAGAGAGATAGATGAGAGAGAGGAGAGAGGGATAACCTTAGAGAGATAGATGAGAGAGAGGAGAGAGGGATAACCTTAGAGTGATAGATGAGGGATAACCTTAGAGAGATAGATGATGGATAACCTTAGAGAGTTAGATGAGAGAAAGGAGAGAGGGATAACCTTAGAGAGATAGATGAGAGAGAGGAGAGAGGGATAACCTTAGAGAGAGAGAGGAGAGAGAGGGGAGAGAGAGGAGAGAGAGGAGAGAGGGATAACCTTAGAGAGATAGATGAGAGAGAGGAGAGAGGGATAACCTTAGAGAGATAGATAGGAGAGAGGGATAACCTTAGAGAGAGAGGAGAGAGGGATAACCTTAGAGAGATAGATGAGAGAGAGGAGAGAGGGATAACCTTAGAGAGATAGATGAGAGAGAGTAGAGAGGGATAACCTTAGAGAGAGAGAGGAGAGAGAGGAGAGAGGGATAACCTTAGAGAGATAGATGAGAGAGAGGAGAGAGGGATAACCTTAGAGAGATAGATGAGAGAGAGGAGAGAGGGATAACCTTAGAGAGATAGATGAGAGAGAGGAGAGAGGGATAACCTTAGAGAGATAGATGAGAGAGAGGAGAGAGGGATAACCTTAGAGAGAGAGAGAGGAGAGAGAGGAGAGAGGGATAACCTTAGAGAGATAGATGAGAGAGAGGAGAGAGGGATAACCTTAGAGAGAGGAGAGAGAGGAGAGAGGGATAACCTTAGAGAGATAGATGAGAGAGAGAGGAGAGAGGGATAACCTTAGAGAGAGAGAGAGAGGAGAGAGAGGAGAGAGGGATAACCTTAGAGAGAGATAGAGGAGAGAGAGGAGAGAGGGATAACCTTGGAGAGAGAGAGAGGAGAGAGAGGAGAGAGGGATAACCTTAGAGAGATAGTATCAGAGGAATGAGAGGGGAGAAGGTACTAGGAGAGAGAGAGAGGAGAGAGGGGAAACCTTAGAGAGATAGATGAGAGAAAGGAGAGAGGGATACCTTAGAGAGATAGATGAGAGAGAGGAGAGAGGGATAACCTTAGAGAGATAGATGAGAGAGAGGAGAGAGGGATAACCTTAGAGAGATAGATGAGAGAGAGGAGAGAGGGATAACCTTAGAGTGATAGAAATATGATGAGGGGACAAGTTTAAGCCTGAAACTCATTGCTCTAAGAAACACACTCTCACAAAGTCTCATGGACACCCTAGAACAGCGCAAAATAACATTTTGGAAGCGATCAGCGTTATGCATCTCAGTAGAAAAAAATAGCAACCCATAAATAGTCATGATGTTTCATTTAAAAGTGGAGTAGCCTGGGAGGGGAGAGTAGATGAGATGAGAAGAAAGGAGAGGGGAGGAGATCGGAAGAGAAGAGAGGAGAGGGGAGGAGATGGGAAGAGAAGAGAGGAGGGGGGAGGAGAAGAGAGGAGATGAGAGGAGAAGAGAGGAGATAGGAGGACATGGGAAGAGAAGAGAGGAGGGGGGAGGAGAAGAGAGGAGAGGAGAGGAGAGGAGAGGAGAGGAGAGGAGAGGAGAGGAGAGGAGAGGAGAGGTGAAGAGAGGACATTGGAAGAGAAGAGAGGCAGGGGGAGGAGAAGAGAGGAGATGAGAAGAGAGGACTTGGGAAGAGAAGAGAGGAGAGGAAGGGGAGGATAAGAGAGGAGATGGGAAGAGAAGAGAGGAGTAGAGAGGACATGAGAAGAGAGGAAATGGGAGGAGACGAGAGGAGCTGGGAAGAGAAGAGAGGAGAAGAGAGGACATGGGAAGAGAAGAGAAGAGAGGAGGGGGAGGAGAAGAGAGGAGAGGAGAGGAGAGGAGAGGAGAGGAGAGGAGAGGAGAGGAGAGGAGAGGAGAGGAGAAGAGAAGAGAAGAGAAAATAAGAGAGGAGAGGGGAGGAGAAGAGAGGAAAGGAGAGGAGAGGAAAGGAGAGGGGATGGGATGGGAAGAGAAGAGAGGACATGGGAAGAGAAGAGAGGCGGGGGGAGGAGAAGAGAGGAGATGAGAAGAGAGGACATGGGAAGAGAAGAGAGGAGATGAGAGGAGAGGAGAAGAGAGGACATGGGAAGAGAAGAGAGGAGGGGGAGGATAAGAGAGGAGATGAGAAGAGAAGAGTGGAGAAGATAGGACATGGGAAGAGACGAAGGAGATGGGAGGAGAAGAGAGGAGAGGAGAGGAGAGGAGAGGAGAGGAGATGAGAGAGAAGAGAAGAGAGGACATGGGAAGAGAAGAGAGGAGGGGGGGAGTAGAGAGGAAATGAGAAGAGAGGACATGGGAAGAGAAGAGAGGAGGGGGGAGGAGAAGAGATGAGATGGGAGGAGGGGAGAGGAGAAGAGAGGAGATGGGAAGAGAAGGGAGGAGAAGAGAG